>NW_027192563.1:217169-263974 GCF_042370625.1 Thermothelomyces heterothallicus | reverse complement strand
CCCCCCCCGGCACCTGAGCCCCGCCAGATATCTTCCCCATTGCCCCGAAGCAGGCGTTGGGACTTTTCAGATCCCTTTATCCCTCGCTGGAACGCAGCTTGCCGAGGCAAGAGCGTCATGGTCAAGCTCGCCCAGTCATGTCCCAGAAGAGCTAACGGTGACGATGGCTGGACCGTAGAAGTGTTGACGAATTGGGTGTGGGTTCACCCTGCCCGTCACCGTGAGTAGCATGATAGGTTCGACGCTACAATGGCAGCACGCGCATTTAGCTCGTGCCGTTGGTGGGCGCACCACGTGTCCGGGAGATGGGGAAAGGGCTCTGCAGGCCCATCATCTCTTGGGTATCCGCTCGACGGCAAACTTCCAGGAGAGCCGTCTGGTCATCGTGGGAGAGGTGGCTCAGCAGGTTAGCACAGAACTGAGGTTGCTCCTCCTGCAATTCTATTGAATGAATTAGCACAACAACTTCCACTGTTTATTTTTTCCTTTACTGCTGCCACTTACTCTTGAAAGCATCCCTGAAGGCGAGATAAGGATCAATCCGGTCGAGAGGCGACTCCAGTAACACGCTGTCCTCGCCAAGCTCGTCGTCCGAATCTTCAATCTCTGTTGCCTTGAGTTTCTGGGCCTGAGTACGGTGCGTGTCAGCAAACTTCCGAAACTGAAACACCCGTAGGTGTTCACGATGCCAGAAGGGACATTGAAAGAGATGTCCGGCCATGGGCAGGCAATGCTCACCTCCTCATTGAGGAATTCCAGGTAGGCTGTGCTCTCATCCTTGGTCTCGGCGGCGGGCTCCTCCTCGTTCTCGCCACCGTTCCAGTTCGCCTCTTCGTCATCCCACTCATCGTCGCTCTCATCGTAACCGTACGTTCCACTGTCAAACTGGAAATCATCCTTCAGGGCTTCCTCGCGGTCTTGTACAATGTTAGATGGGTACATGGTGCAGAAACAAGGGTTCTACTCACTGGCCATGGCCTCCGGGAGAGTGTCGAAAAGGATCTTGATGCCCTGCCTGATTGTTAGAACGCCGTTATTATCCAAGGCAAGAGCGATTGAACCGACCTGGAGAAGTCTCGGCCACCCGACCATGATGCTCTGGGGAATCTGATCCGACTTGATGTTGAGGAGTGCAATGATGGCCAGAATGCACAACTGCTTGTCGTGTACCCGGGTGAACGACGTCATGCTGCCGAACCAGAGGCTGAAAAACTTATTTGTCCAGCCCTGGGACTCGAGAATCTGAAGCGTGAGGATAGGGTCGTAATAAATGGCGTTAATGACCATCTCCATCAGGTGAACCTTGTACGACTTGAGCTTGACATCCTGGCTGACGAGCACCCCCATGGCCATGTTGATGAAGCCATGGACGGCATTGTTGATGTGGCCACGGAGGCTGAGCATCATGGCTTCCGCAAGCTTGCAGGCGCATATCCGGTCGACACCGCCGACCTTGCCGTCCGTGAACATGTCCGAGACCATGCCATACAGAGCCTCGACGTACTCGGGCGTCTCGATGAGCTGCGGAGCGCCATACTGGACGAAGTTGTCCAGAGCCGGCAGCATGTCCTCCAGGTACAGCTCGGCGCCTGACTTGAAAGTCGCGTGGACAAGCCGGAACGCCTTCCACATGGTTGGGGAGATCTGCTTGGCGGCGAAGGTGCAACTGTCAATGATCTCAAAAACCTCGTTGTACAGGTCTGGAACCCCTGTCAGCGACATCTGAGAGTAAACCGAGGAAGGTAGACACTTACCGTAGAGCTTATTCTCCAGAGTGATCTCGATTACCGGCATCAAGACGCTCTCGATATGGAGGAGTATGTCTGGTGTGCTCTCGAGGGTAAGGATAAGAGTGCCGATGGTCTGGAGGACACCCAGAGCCGTAATGCTCTTGTCGTCGAGGAAGTCGCCATACTCATTGTCCATATCATCCCGCTTCTCGTTGTTCTCCAGCAACTCCCGGACGATACGGAGGTAAGTGTCGCGCAGCTGCTCACTGAGCGCCACAGCGAAGGGGGTGAGCTCAGCGGCGAAGACTTCAACGAAGTCCTCCATCACATTGGCAAGGGCATCGATATCGGCCTCGTTCGCCAGCTTCAGAAGTTGCTGCATAATGGTTGGGATGCTGGTCTGCATGCTCGTCCGAATGATGTCGTGCCTGATCAGGGGCTGCAACGCCAGGGCAGCAGTCACACGAACGGGAAGTTTGGGATCGGCCATGCGGTCGAGAATGTGGCGATAGATGGCAAGAAGATTGTTCTGGTCCTTGAAGTCCAGCTGCTCGAACTTCTCGATGGTGTCACAAGCCCGAGCCCGGAGGAATCCCTGTTCGCTGGTGAAGTCGGGGAAGACGTAGCGGACGATGAAGTACTCGACTTGGGAGGCGATTGGCGACTTCTTACCGAGGATGACCGGCGCAAGAGTTCCTATCATGCGCAGGGCTCCCTCCTTGGCAATATGGTTCTTGCTTCCCTCCGGGGCCTGCTCGTACTGGTTGACCACATCATTGATAAACGTGAGGAGTTCAAAGGTCTGTTTCCTCCGTGCCTTGGTCAGAGTGACCAGGAAATTGGTGGCCGAAACGTCGGGTGCGGAGACTTCCTCGTAAAAGTTCAGCTTTCGGTGAAGGTACTCTTCGGGTTCGTCCTCGAACTTCTCAATGTCCTCCTCGGTCAGGCAAAGGACCGGGAAGATGAAGTGCCTGACCAGGTTGGTCAAATGGGGCTTCAGGTGCGCCCACATGTCCTTGGGACGAATGCACTCATCCAAGAACACGATTGTGTAGGAGAGGCAGGGTCGGCTCAACCAGATTGTCTTGGACACCCACTTCTCAATCTCCTGGAGGTAGTGTTTGAGAATCTCGGGGGCGACCTGGGACGAGAATTCTTTGATGAAACGTGTCGGGGGCTCGGCCGACCGGTCCATAACTGCTTGCATGTTGCCATGCCTACATCGAGTTAACTATCGGACGGTCCGGGAAACAAAAAAAAAAAAAAAAAAAAAAAAAAAAAAGAACCTGAGAGGTTGGGCGGGGGATTGGAGGGGAGGAGATTAGTCCTACCTGATATATAAGCGGTTCAGGTTGAAGTATGCCCACTTCTTTGCCTTCCACCAGTGGTGACGCTCCCGCTCCAACGGGTCACCCTGCATGGCAGAGGCCGGAATGGCCTTGGACACGGTTTGGAGGAAGACGGAGCACCAGGCGAGGTTCACGGCGCTCTGGCGGAGAAACTCGCATAGTTCGAGCTATGGCCGGCGTTAGCCCACTTAGCGGCCCGCCTTCAGGCTTCTTGCGGATGCCACCTACCCATGTGGCATGCTTGTAACACTTCAGGGCAATGTGCAACATCTCGCCAGCCTCGTCGCTCTCTTGATTCACCAGCTCGTTGCATATTACCAGCAACCTAGGAAAGCTCGCCTCGATGATCTTGTCGAAGTGAGCCCTGCTGTCGCTTTCGCTTGCCTTGAAGCGATAAGCGCGGCAGACTGCTAACAGGCACTGAAGCCCAGCCAGGACCGACCGGGGGTCGTTGGTATTGAGAAGCTGAAGAGTATAGTCCATAAAGGACGGCCATCTCTCAGGGAAGTCGAAGCTTAGGATGCGCTGCAAGATTGGGACGAGTTGGTGCCGCACCAGGTTCTGGGAGGTCGCGAGGATGGGCAATAACCGCTCTCGGAAGCGCGCCTTCTCATCATCGGGTATCAAGGTCTCGTTGGGGTAATACTCGGAGCGCTCCCAGGCACGGTTGACACGGTTCTTGAGATAAATGACGGCTGCGAGGCAGGAGAGGTTAACACAATTTTGAGGGCTAGGGGCAACGGAGCCGATATCAAAAACGAAGAAATACAGGGCGGCGGGGCTAGAGAGGGGGGAGAGGCATACTGGGCAGCTGAAGGTTGGCAGCTTGGTCGGACTGGACAAGGTCCAGCAGGACGTCTGTGAAACCAGGCTGGCCCTCGGCCTGCAGGCGACGAAGAAGGTCAGCGTCGATCCGTAACAAGCCGGCAATGTCCTTGCTGCTGTCGTTGTCTTGTCGTTGTTGTTGCTGTTGCGCGGCGGCTCGACAACACGAGACGGGCTGTGTGTGTCGAACGGCGCGCACCCTTCCCGCGCACACCTTTATCACCAACCCCAACACCACCAAAAAACAACAACGACAGGGAACACCAGCACCACCGCCACCCACACAATCACACACGCACCTGCTTCAGCTGAAGCTCGGCCCTCCGGCGGACGTCGGCATCAGCGTCGAGCGTCGCAGCGATGCAACTTTGAATGGCGGCGGCATCCATTGTGGGCAAGTTGTCGGGCCAACTATCGCATCAAAGGCGCTTCGCAGGAGCGGCAGATTCAAAGAAAGAAAGAGAAATGGCCGGGAGCCGAACGGGTGGTGGTTGTCGAGGGGTCTGGGTCCAGAAAAAATTTGGGCCAAAATCTGGTTGAAAGCAGGTCGGCAAGGGACCCGAAATGGCGGGGCAGAAGTCAGGGTTGGTTCGGGCAGGCAGGTTGGCGCTGTGTTTCCTCAGGCGCCACCCTGTCAGAGCAAGCCACCCGCACCTCGAGGCGGCAAGGGGCCTGGAACAGGCAGCGGCCTCGGGGTTGAAAACAAGCACAACGCTACACTACTACTGTGGAAAATTCGCACCCAGGGCACATCCAACCTCGCGCAGGTAACTGACCTACTTAGGTGAGCCGACCGTGTCTTTTCAACGCTCTCCATCCTTAAGGACATATAAGTGTCTTCTTGGGCCGACGGAAACAGAGCTCTGCGTCTTTCGCTCACTCATAGGCACCCGAATGAATTCATCATCCTAGGCACGAAACTCCCCAAGCTCAACCGCGGATCTTCAAGCCCAGGCTTGATTGACCCGCAACACCACATCGAATTGCCACTAGCTAGCTACGCCATCCTGCATCAGCTTGGCCGATCGGGCTCCTCTCTTGTTAGCCCGATCAGATCTTTTTTTTTCCTGAGCCCCATCCGTGTTTCCAACATGGTTCATCAGGGACGCTACAGCTGTACAAGCAGTTACGTACTGTGTCGGAAATCGGCAGGTCTGTCAGCGAGACTCGGCGGCCGCAATACAAGCCCACTTGTTCCATGAGGGTTTGGGTAGGCGAAAGCGCGTTATGGATCGATCGCACGGCACCTTGTAGCCGCATCTGCCATGTGGCAACCACGGCCCCCTGAGCACCTTGTACAAATTCTGACCCATCTTACACTAGCAACAAGGCATCCCGGATCACATACCTTCAGCGGTACTCCCCCCCTCCCCCTCCCCTCCCCCGGGGCTTCAACGATCGGAAAATCCTATCGGTGATTCCCTTTATTTTGGCAGAGCGCTTCCGGATATTGCTCACCGCCTTCGCGGCATCGGGGCAGTTTAGGCCATTGGACCCCTCCCCCTCTCCCCGTCCAGGCCGGGCCGCTTCTGAAACCAGCCCCACCACCCTCAAACTCCATGGTTGGTCACTTACGGGCCGTGCCAGGGCTTTTGCAGCACGTACACTCCTCGATCGGGCGGGCCCTGGTCTTGCGCGATTCGAGGACGGGGCCTGGATCGGAGCGTATACGTACACTAATCAGTAGAGAGACTTTTGGTCGAGGCTTCAGCTTGTTTTCTGACTATTGGCCGGATGACCAAGACGAACCACGCCGCAAGGAACTTGAGCAAACCGCAAACCGTTATCCTCGTTGCCACAGATTTTATCCTTCAAAGCAAGGGAGGCACAAAAGCACCGTCGGGGAGGCCCATTCCGGAGTAGTGGACATCCACAAGGGGCCACTGTGCCTTCACCCCGCCTCACCATAGCGGCCCAACAAATAGCACGTATCAACTTTGGTAATGTGTGCAAGTGTGGCGTACATACATACACATGCATCGAACATAATGCCGAATTGGTTTCCGTATCGTATACAGGACAAGCCCTAAGATCACGTGAGAACGAAAGACACTTGAGCAGTTTCATCGTCTACCATGCTTTTAGCATGGTGTGGTCCTTTCAATGTCCGGCATGTTTCTGAGGGTAAGAGTTACTTCCAAGGTCGAGTATTCTCAACCTTGAAGACTGTCTCCACTTCAGCCCAACCGTGAGGTCCACGGAGAGTGGATGGAGGAGAGATCAGCCTCCACACGGCGACGATAATGTAGAGGCCAGAGGGGGAACCAGGCAGCAGCTTCTGATCCGTCCCGTTCTCAGTGCTTGGTGTAGTGTAGTATCCGGAAAACTCGCAGATAGTTATGGCCGCCATGATATAAGGGTACGGATCAAGTCTCCAAAAGCAGTTGTTTTGACACCATCTCCGTCAAACAAGTGCACCTGAGTTGGGTTGCTGTTTTCGACTAGTCGGCATGCCCTTTTCCTGGCCAAACAACAGCATAAAATACACAAGGGAGAAATGCCACCCAAACTAACATTACCATCGCCATTGGCAATAGCATTGCCACTGCCCATTGCAATATGTGAGTCGTGAACATATCGCAAACCCAGTGATGTTCTCTAACCCCCCACACAGACGATAATATATCTTGGAACAAATTGCGCGGGAGAGATCATCGAACATCAACGGCATCCCCCTCATCACACCTTGCCTCACACCCCAACCGAAAAGCTGAATGCCAATGAATACACGCCTGCTTCGTAGCAGAAGAGCGGCTCTCAGCGTAAGCCGAGATCCTATCAGCGCACTTAGGACCGATCTCTAACAGAACCCTGCAGTATAAAGAACCCGAAGAGAAAAAAATAGCAGAATATGGGAAAGAAAAGCACTGTGGTAAGTTTGAGTCAGTAAGTTGAACTCCTTGAATGACTAAACGCCGTGGGGCGACACGGGACCGTCAAGAATATCCAGTATATCCAGGCTTCCAGGATGTCATGAAGGAAACGGCGGACGGACCAACACGGCGGAGACGACAAACAAAAAAATTAACATGACGAGATGAGGGAAAGAGGCAGAGATTGTGACTAACAAATCGTAAACGCCATAGCTGGGATGCTCAGCTTCCAATCCCTGGATCCGGCTGGAGATTCTCGGGAAGATCCTCGGTGGGCGCTTGGAATCAGATGCCCGAAAGCCGAATCCAGGCTATGCGGTGATACCAGGCATCCGGAATCATGTTGCCGGAAGAGGAGTCCTGAACCGTCGCGGGGGAAAAGATTGGCGGCTGATGCTGCGAGTGACGGCTCTCCGTGCAGGGTGACGAATGTGCCAGACCGTCTGGCTAAAGTTGTCGTTCCAGGAAGGTGGGCCAAAAAAGAAAAGTGAAAAGCATCCATCGGATGGTGGCGGGAGTATCAACACGTTGGGCAGCTTGATCCCCGAAGAAGGTTTGTGTTGAGTGCGCGAACCACGACGGCAGAATCCCAGAGGCAAGCGGACACAAACAAAGCCGGGACTCAAGTACTCCACTTGAGGAAGGACAGCCCTTCCCAAATAGCATGACCCGGCTGGTGCGGAGAGCGACAGAGCTCCGCCGTACTGTTCAACTTTATCTTTCTCTTTGAGACATCAACCGGCAGCTGTGGCTGGCGGAGGAACGCAAATCAGCCAAGCTGAAAACCGAGCAATAGTCCGCATTCCGGACTCTCGGCCGAAAGCCATAGGTATGGGCAACCAGGATGTGACTGCTTTCATAATCAGGTCGCAGTACCATTCGAGCCAAGCTCGTCCAAGGGGCATAGGATCCATGGATTGCGGTTTCCAAGGCAGTAATTCCGGTAGTCCAGGCGGAATGAGAGAAAAGGAGTCCGGCGGCTTCCATGGGTCCCTCCAGTGGCATTTGCGGTCCATTCCCGCGTGTATGGATCTCCGGTGGTGCTTGCGTTTGGTAAGGGTTAGAGCCGCAAGAGCTATGTCAGCTGTCCCAACTTCATGTCCTGCGCCTGAAGGGTCCTGAAATGAGAGAATGATGTAGCGCATTAAGATCCAATGGGATTCAAATCGATATATACAACCTTGCCGGACGTTCACTCACCCTGCTGTCCGGCCTTCTTCACGGCCCGTTGTCAAAGCGATGGGTTCAAATCCTGGATTCAGGATTATGACTCGAAAGGGCATCGGCTGAACGAGGCGCAGATCCATGAAGGCGGGAGAGTCCTGATGGGTCCGGACAGCAAGGGGAGGGAACCATCCGGGGCAGACATAACACAAATCACGTCGCCGCTCCTTTCCCGGTGCTATGGAATCCCACTGGTATCATGCACCTCCCGTACGCCGCCGCCGCGGCAGGAAAAAAAAACCAGCGCAATGACATTCCTTTTCCGTCTTATCCTTTTATGCCGCCGGTATCCGGAAGTGCCGATTTCCCAGGAGTCGACGAGGGTAAGATATCCAGTTGGTGGCGAAGATCCGGGCCAGGTAGAAACGTCCGAGGAGTTACACTTAAGTAACCTGACGGTAATGGGTCCAGGCTGGGAATCCATGGTTCTCACGAGGTCCAGAGATGCAACTTGCAGCTCTGAAAAGGAACCTCTGATCATGGCTGGTCCGGAAGTTGGTGGCGAAAAGTCGCAAGAGGCCGGGTCCGAGGAGGGAGATTATGAAAACGCAAGAACAAAAAAAGAAAAAAAGAAAGTTAAAAAAAAGAAAGAAAGAAAAGGAAAGGAAAGGGACGGTCAAGGGACTCGTCCCGGGGTCCCAAGGTATTAACAAGCATAAACATCAAAACGTGCATGAGAGCCATGTGTCCGGTGTGGGATGGTCCAGGAAGGTCCAGGAAGATCCAGGAAGGTCCAGGAAAGTCCAGGATGGAGAAGACTCAAATCAAGTCCCGAGGCTCCTGGGCAATTAGCGGCGGTGGTGGCGATTCCGGTCCCGGTCCCGGTCCCGGTCCTCACGTTCGGGTTCTGGGCGGCGCGCCCCCCTTGGGTCCCTCGGCTCCGAGTCCCGAAGTGGGTCACGGCGCGGGGGCGGTGCACTGCCAGTAGGAAGCGGGGCCGGGGCAGTCGTGGTGGGCGTGGTCGAAGGCTGCAGCGCAGGAGTTTGGTGAGGGTCATACGGAGGTTCCGGGGGAGATGCATAAGCCGGCCGTTGTGTCGGACCTGCAGGAGAGCCTAAAACATCAGACGAAGCCTCGGGAGGTTTGGTTGTTGCTGTAGTATACGCACCGCGGCCGTAGGCGGGATCAATCGGGTAACTTTGGTTGGCAGGCGTTCCGACCGGCGGTGGGTAAGCGTAATCTGGTTCTGTCCCATAGCCAGGAGAACCTGTAGGGGGAGCATTGTAAGTCCTTGGGGGAGGGGCAGAGCCATGAGGTACGGGCGGCTGCATCCTGTTCGGTCCGGGAGCGGGATACCCCCCGACGGCTTGGTAGTTCGACCCATAGACATAGGCACCGGGGTCCTGGCTATACGAACCAGAGATGGGAGGCGCGTGGATCCCAGGGTGCCTGTCGCCCGAAGTTTGGGGGGGTGGAGAGTACTGCGCTGGGGGGGGAGGATTTGGTGGATATGCGTAACCGGGCTGTGTTTGGTACTGTGCAGGAGGAGGATGAACCGGCGGCGGGTACGTGGCCGGGGGGTAGTTGGCGGGAGGGGGTCCCGCGTACTGTTGTCCTGTATAGACGGGAGTAGCGGCGGGGCCTGGAGGGGGGGCATAGTCAATATCCATGGAAGATCCGCCGTACTGGGCGTCGTATTGTGCTTCCCGCTGGCTATTCTTCCAGGAGCTGTAGTCTTGTCCGCGGGGCTCCCGGGAGCCTGCTGGAGAGTTAGAGCTTCTTCTCACAAACAGGGCGCTTGCTTGGTTCGAATGCTCTGTACCTCCAGCGCCGCCGCCTGAAGTTCTCGACGCGGCGCGCCTCTCCTGCTCCCACCGTGCGGAGTCGGCCTTGAGGTCTTGGATCATTGCCTGCGGAGAATCAGCTACAGTTCGCCGACGCCGCCGTCGCCAGGTTCGCGAGTCCATCCCGGGAGGTACCTACCGATGTCAAATTCCGATAGGCTGTAATGTAGTAGCCTTGTGTGATGCGTCCATCTGGTGACTAGAGCAAAGGGTTGTGGTGAGATGTCGGATTGCAGAGCGGGAACCTCCACGGACCGGGCGGCGGGCGTACCTCGTACGTGCCCGGGCGCACTAATGCATCGTTTCCAAGGTAGCGGCAAATATCTGATGTGATGACTTCTCGATCGATGCCGTCACGAGGAACAAAGTACTCGTTCTGGCGAGGCGCGCCCGACGACGCGGTAGAGGTTGGCCCGCTCGACCTGTTGCTCGGCCTCCCCGCCATGATAAATAAATATACGGCAACAGAGAGAGGGGATTACCCGAAAGAAGTCCGGACCGAGGGCTAGATTGAAGGAACGGAGGTTGTTTCGGGAGGTTAGAAAAGGTCGAATGCCGCCGGGATGAAGAGGGGACCGGAACGCGGCGAGAACGGGGGAAATAGGGAGAATAAGAGTGAAAAGAGGGCGGAGGAGCGGAGAGGGCGGGCGGTGCTGGAAGAAATGGACGGGCCCACGTCGAACAATCCGGTGCTTGGGGTTGGGTTGTGAGGGGTGGGTCGGGTCCTGCCTGCCAGCGCGACTGACGACTGGCAGCCTGGACCGAACGGCAGTGGGCCCCGGATTGCTTAGCAACCTCGCTCGGTTGGGCAGGGCCTGACCGTAACAAAATTCTAGGCCGCCTCAGAGCAGACAAAGCTTGGACGGCAGCATCTCGTTGGCTGAAAGCATTGTGCACACATTGCACCGTCTGCTTTCCCGGAAACCAAGCAGGTAGTTACTGGGGATCGATGGCAACCAAACGACTGGCCGAAACCGTAGGGCGGATGAAGGACGAAACGATCAATCTGGGGGACCATGAACCCGAAAGCGTCTCGAGTTGATAGGTTGGGTAGCTCCCCAATGGGAGGAAGAACCCCCTTCCGGTATAATTGGGATGGACCGCCAAAGTCCTGGAGGAGATGCTCAGAGGCGGCAAACAGAGTACCCTTATCCCATAAAAAGGTACCTGTGCATGAGCGACTCGAGGCGACGGGGAGCGCACCAGGCAAGCTCTAGGCCTTCCCTCCCCTTACTTTCACGGAGTTTGTCGTGCAACAGCCGACGGATTCGGGCGTTGCTCTGTACGAAGTAGTTATACTTGAAACCCTACACTGCGCGTGAATAGGTACTTGGTGCAGGCCGCGGAATTCAGATCAGCCTCTCGGAAAGGCGGAAAGGCGAATTCGGTGCAGGAGAGGCACAGAATGAACCCCGCCAGGCGGTGCTTCCGCAATTCGTGCCGTGGGGGTTGGGGTTCAAGGAATCTGCATCGAAGGCGGCCACGGATGGGAGGCAGGGGGCCATGGCGTTAAAAGCTGGACGGTTCACGCTGACAACGGTCAGCGTCGGTCGCCCAAATGGTCTGGGCCGGCGTGGCGCTGAGAGCCGTGATTGGGCAAGCTTTGTCTTGGCCTCTCCGTACCTGCACCTGTGGTAAGTGCGGTACCTCATATAAAACATTGTTCGCCCTGGAATCACCACATCGTTTCGTTCTCAAGTGGATAGAGAGAAACTGGCCAGATCGGATGTACATCTGTAATCATCACCTCAGGGAAGTCCCGGGTTGTAACAGAGGCCTTGAATGCTCGACTTCGACCATCACAAGTCGGTGGATGTAATCCGTACCTATGTACCATACATAGGTATGCATGCACTCGTCCTAGTAGAGTAGTAGGGCTGACCGACCCGGACAACAATGAATCAGTCGAAATCAGGTTAGGATTAGTTTGTTTCTTTTCGGACATGGAGCACTCCACTATAATCCGTAAATGGCCTGCACTAGTCGAGTTGTCTTGGATTGTAGTACCCGCCATTCCACCCGGTGACTCTCTGTGGCAAGTCAACCCACCATGAGGAGGTCACTGCGCTGGTTTTTGTCAAAATTCCCGAGGGCGCGACAGTGGTCCCGTTCCGGTGGCGGGTGTGGCAGTGGTTGGGTGTTTTGGTCAGGTCGGGTATCAATGCATCTGGAAGCCCAACCTGCACGAGGGGCCCCTGATAGACATTTTAGCCAATCATTGTGCGGCATGCCTCCAGTGTGGTTGAGTGCAGAGGATAGATCCCATCTGTTGCCGAGTCGAGGAGGCAATTGAATTTTTGCCTGTTACAGTCTGTGCCAAGAGCTGCGTCCTAAAGAGGCACGCAAAATTCGAAGCCCAGCCTTATTATGCCTTCCCATGGATATGGATATGGGAGTGCGTCCGTTCATTCGCCTCCATCGATTTCGCGATTCAACGCCATGCTCCTTCCAAAAAGGAAGTACGGTTGAGATCCCCTAGGAAGGTCCCGAGAGGACTGTCAGTGTCCGCTCTACAGGGAGCATGGCATGCGGGTAGACAGTGCTTTCAGAAACCCTGGAACAGAGGCTTGGAGACTCGAGACGCCCCAGTGTCACCTGCTCGTCAGTTGATGATCCATCCGGTACTAGGCCGTTGAAAGCTCTCGCCTTCCACTGAATGTGGTGAACTGGACTAAGCTTCCCGCCCTCTGGAGCTTTCACTCGGGCGGTCAACGTTAGATACCTCGCGAGCATCATTTCATGCCTTGCCAACAACCGCGTTGGCATCGCCTGGCTCCGTTGCGTTCCGGAGTACTTCGGTTCGCCGATGTTGATGGCAGACATTGATTGCATGGCTTCCTCGACGATGCATGAATTTGCTCAACCAAAGGTCAACTTCTGTTGGCCGCGCTCCGTCTTCTTCGGCCTCCCTGGTCGCTTTGATGCTGCAGGTCCCTTCCGACTGTCGGAATGCGGGTTGCCCGTGCCGGTTGAGGACTGGTTGCCAAATGCCAACATGCCACGTTCTTCCTCCTGGAGGTCTTTCGCGAAGTGCCAGTCTCGATGGCTCTGGACTTCCAAGCTCTCCAGATATTTGCCGCATCTCTCACAAGTGTGACCATCGACGCCGACTGTCCTTTGGTCACTAGTCTTGGCTACGGGTGCGCCGTTCCGTATGAATGAAGGATCCACACCTTCGAGCGCACCTGGACCGTCCTCTGCCCTCTGGTTGCCCGGCATTGTACCGCCATCCTCCCTCCAGACGCTATCAGTAGGAGCCGAAGGCGCGGCCACCCCCCTCTTAAAGAAGAAACGTTGGATACCTCCGTCATCCAAGCGCCGTCGTTTTTCCGCTGATTGGTGATGCTCCCTGGCCTCGGATTCTGGCCGTGTGCGAGAACCAGGAGTGAGCGCTTGCGCTTTCTCTCCCTTTAACAAAAACCCATCTATCCCCATATTTCCCGAGACGGCATCCTCGAAACCACCAACGCTCAGGCTGAGGTTAGAGCACGGCCACACTTGGCCTTCTTGAACAATCTGGTTCAGGAGGTTTTTGGCAAGCGCAAGCAGAGTTTCTTGATCGAGAGAGCGCCCCTGGGGTATGGGGCTTTGGCGCGAACGTGTCTGACTGCCATGGCGGTGGTGCAGATTGATGGTTCTGGGACGGCGCTTGTTCTCAAGCACGCCCTCCTCGACCAAGCGAGCAAATATATCAGCGACAAAGATCCTGAGCCACTTTGTTGCTTGCTCAACTGTGCTGATGCCTGGCCGGAAGGATTTTGCCGACAACATTGACTTGATCTGAGTACGAGGGTTCACCTCGCTTGTATCGATACCTCGCAGCGTGTTGTAGACCCAAACGCCTGTTTCATCACCAAGCTTCAGCTTCAACTGTTCGACGGAGACGGAAAGAAGCTCCTGGACGGATTCCGACCCGAATTCTCGCGTCACTTGCTCTCCCAGTTTTCCGCCCAAGTTCCGAAACTTGGTGAGTTTGAAGCCCGACAGAAACTGCCGAACTGCCCGATTCCGTATCACAGTCTGCTGATTGGGCTTCTTATGAGCGGAGCCTAACTTGCTGAGGAGTTTATTCCTAGCAATACCGGCAGCGCATGTGTACCGGAGCTTGTCTCTGATTGCAGCCCGGACATTGCGCACAACTTCCGATGCCACACAGAAGGCCACGTCGTCCCAGTCCGGATCTTCAAGTTCGGCATTCTCGTCATCCAAGCCGACAAGGGCGTCTGCCTGCCAGTCTAGGGCGGAGATTGGGGGCATCGGTAGGGGTTCAGATGGGTCGCCTTTCGGAGGGCCGCTGGCCAACTCGGGAAAGCGCTCGAGCAATAAGGCGTGAACGTGGGCAGATAGGTCAAGAAACATCTCGTCAATGCCAGCTTTCTCCACTTTCTGCAGGTTTGAGGGGAGTATCTCCTTGATGACGGCGAAGATCTTCCTGGACTCGAGTCTGTACGGATCCAGCGAAACCTTGTCAGTCGCGATGTTTTCGGCGGAATCCGGGCGGTATGCCCTAGAACTGATGTGTTAGTGGTATATGCCCCATGCCGAAAGTGGCGGACCGCATTCCGCCTACCACTTGTCCTCGCCCTCTCGCCAGGTCGCGACATGCTGGTTGATGATGTTGGGACATCGTTTCTTCGCTTCCGTCGCCGTGCACATACGGCCAATGCCATAGGCACGTGCCGGGTAGTTCACAGCAATGAGGCCCTGCCTTTGTGAGTCCCCAAGTCAGTCCTCCATGGTAACAGATAGGTACATACATCACGCGGGGAGGTGGCGGAACTTGGACCACCGACACATGAATACGCACCATTGTTGGACGGCAAGCGGTTGATCCTCGGGGACTCCGAGGCGCACCATCTCAGCCTGAGCATAGAAGCAATCGAGATCTACGTGGGCTACCACTCTAAGGGGGCAGGCCGTGTTGTACGATGCCATTTGGCTGAGATTGCGATAAGTGAACTGAGAGCGCCTCTGGGCAACCACGCTGATCGGGGACGAATCCCGCCACGCGGGCGGCGAGGACGACATTATCGTTGGAGTGTATTGGCCTGCTGCGACACCATCCCGAAGATACGACTCGAAAGGGTTGCGGACGAGTTGAGGGTGTGCTGCTGCAAAAGGCTTCGGCCCGCTGGTCTGTTCATAGTGTCGGATGGTGGGGTTGTAAGTTCAGTGTGGGGCGGACGCGTTCCAACGATCGCGAATTTTGACTGGGATCGAAACGGCCCGGGGGGCCACTTACTCCGAGAGAGCGGTGGGTCAAAACGCTCCCTGTTCGTTTCCCTACTTAGCACGGAGTACAAGTGTATGTATGTACGGATGTACAAGTTACGGTGCCTGGGTACTCAGGCAAGGACAGGCTAGGGCTTCAGTTCGCTCTTTACCCGTGGCATAGTATCCGCAACACCCTGTTCGAGCGACAAATTACTACCTGCTAGGTGCTCGGGCAAAGCAAGATCCACCGGGTCATATAAATGATGCACCTACCTCCCTACCTGAACTTCGCATCTACAAGGATGCGACACAGCAAACAGCTCAGAAGACTTTCAACTTGGTTTGTCTGCCTTGATCACACTCCATGCAAGAACATTTGAGAGGCGGCACGCCATCGGATCACTATCAGGCAGTAGGCCAACGGCATAATCGGGTACCGTACCCCGGATAAATCAAAGAGCACCCCACTCTGGCGTTGTTTGAGACCAGACTTGCCCGGCTCTTCCCTCTGCCGATGCCTCTCCCAAATATCAGTCAGGTTAGGTTGGCATCGAGATGATCATCAAGTCTGGCGACTTCCCTAAACTCACTCCTTCTAGTTGAAGCACTCAGGTCAGCCCAGATCAGCCAGTTGACCTGACCGGGCGCTCGCGCGGTCAAATAGGAAGAACACACCGAGACTTGAGTTCGGCGGTAACGCCCGCTGTAGGATAGCGCGCGCTCACCTCACTCTGCCCCCCCTTAGCATCGGGTGCGTGTACTGCGTCATGCAGCGCTCTCGTCCAACTAAAAGTCACCGCTACTCGGTTATTTAACGAACAAGCGTGTACAAGCAAGCAGCTTGTTCCTGGTTGCCCACATCGACCCTAGGGGTATCTAAGCGTCTATGTCATTATTCCGTGTCTCGTCGTACCACAATCCATCTTCTATCTTTCCCGCTCTCTCATTTCTATCCCTTCGCTTTCGGCCGACAGAGGAGGAAGCCGAAACCTGGCCCGCAACTTCTGGTACAGCGGCCCCATCTCATAGAAGCTCTCATTATTTTCGTGCAGAGCGCAAGGCGACTTCTTGATCGGAAGCAGCCAGTCGATGACATTATCCCCCATGACTGACTTCCAATTGCGGTAATAGCCCAAATCCCATGGGTTTTCGCCCATTTCGGTTTTGACCACGGCGAATGTCCGTGTTGCAAGTTGGTCCCTAGGAGAAGTAACTTCGGTACCAATCGTCTGTTTCGCTGGATTCGCTTCGCTGGGGGACTTGGGTAGGGGATAGGTGATGACGTTGTAATTCTGCCCCGGTGGCGTCCCTCGGGGGACCCGGATGGCGAGCTGGTGCACGACATTCTTGGCTTTCATATAGTCGACTGTCGTGAGATTCAACAGGATGTAGCGCACTGAAGTCACCGTCATGGTGAAAGTGAAGAGCCCGAAAAAAGCAGCGAGCGCCAGCGCGCCGATGACAGCCCCGTCGACCCCTAGCTCGTTGCGAACCTTGAACTGGAAGCAAATGACGGCCGCGACGATCACAATGATGCTATATATTGCTGTGTAAAAGGTGAACTGGACAAAGAACTTGAATGCTAACGCAGTCCCTGAAGGTCAGCGACGGATTCGGGGAAGAGAAGAACTTGACTCGGGTTCTGAGAGAGACTTACACGTCTCGGCAACTATTCCACCCACCCAAGGGCAATAATGATCCATCTTTTTCACGCATCGCTCAATCTCGCTGCAGTGATGCGCCCTGTCGATTTTCCAGTTGCAGCATGTGCTACACCATCGCGGTCGCCCGTCTGTTTCGCAAACGAACACGTCCTTGCTGTAAAAGTTCTCGAGGCCCGGGCTATCGGGGTTGTCGTCTGGCCGTGCCTCATATCTTTGGGCGGTCTCAAGGTCCTGTTCCCGTCGCCTGCGCCTCTTGGTTTTCGTGCTTTGTTCGGTGGTTTTTGGGCCAAGCGGTGTCACTCCGGGGTCGAGCTGGATGACGAGGAATACTCGAAGATACGTCACGACCACCAGTAGAAGAAGCGTAAAGTGTAGGACAAGGAAAGCGATCGCGGTGCCGGTCTGGTGTCGGTAGGAGATGAAGAAGTCGACTGGAAGGGTCAGTTACCTGGCCGGAACGACCTTGCAACGTCTGGGAAAGGAACATACGGCATATGCGCTTAACGACGACGTAAATCACGAAGCCAATACAACCGGTAAGAACGAAAGGAATTACCCGCGTTACCCATCGTGTCTCTGCCCGACGAGCCGACACCATCGCGTTGCGTGGCCTGGCGGTTTCTGCGCCGGGTCGTGTGTATGCCGTGTTGTGAGAGCGAGCGAGACGAACCGAGATTGCGGCGGCTTCAGACGAGAGTTCAGGCCGCGTGGTCAATAGGCCGGTGGCGTGGGGTTGCAGCGCATCCGATCGCCTGCATGCCCGCCGGTTACCGGCGATGTTCAGGTTCAAGAGTTCCTGGCATGAAAGGTGAAGGTCCGCAACGGTTATGGCCGAAATGACGTTGCTGGAGTTAACCCATGCCTCATGCCAAGCCAATGCCAATCGCAAATCGTAGCCCGCAAATTTCCATTTCCGGATGTTTAACCCGTTTCGAATCCTACGCTGTCTGCTCAACAAGGGTTCATCTACTATACGTGTTTTTTTTTTATATTTCTTTTTATTTTATTATTATTATTTTTTGAGAGCAGGTTTGACTGTTCTGGAGCCTCGCTTCGAGCAACCCCCTTTTTTATCCAACCCATTTGGCAAATGACAAGCTATCGTGTATTCAGTTCAGCTCGCTCAAACAGGAAACTAATTTCCTTGCTTGTACGCAAACTTCTCTCGAGTTCCTCTTTTGCTCATTAATCGGTTTACATACCAGCTGCGTCTCATGGATTGTTGTTTGTCCTCGTACCGAATAGAGTGACTCTTCGAGTCTTGGACTGAAGTGCGTGCGGTCTCTGATTCCTAAACGACATGATTCAGCTTGACGGCGTAAAGTAATCAATCTGCCACTCTACACATCTTGACTGCTGAAGTACCCCTGGGGGGGAATTTGCTTGGACGCCAAAGTTACAGCCCCCCTGCCCTCAACCCACGAGTGTGCCCAAGTTAGGAGAAAATTATCGGCACGGCCAACATACAACTCAAAGCGCTGAAAACGGAACCAACATTGTACTTAGGCTTTCTTCGAGACGGGCACGTGGCGGTGCATCCGCTATAGGACTGGTTAGAGGTGACCGATATATAGCTGACTGACAAGTACAAAAGGCATCCATCGACTCACGCTGGCGGCCGGCAAGGTCACAACCGTATCAAATATAGGTACTCGGTCACGAGGTAAACCCCGACAAGAGCGTTTGTGGTGTTAGCCCGCGTGGTGGCTTGGTGGCGTTATGCCGCAGTGCCAGAGCCTCATCTCGAGCTCGAAGGTATAAAGGGACGACCTGGTTGCCAGAAACTAGCTCCGGACCGTGAACGCTTGCCTAAACTCTTCGCTAAATTGAACTCGGCTACCTGCCAAGACCAACAGGTACAGTACTGTACAACTCGACCTGGACGAAGTGTCTAGGTAGGTTCGCCGCGATCATCGTCGGAGCATCGAGGTCAACGATATCGACGTTATCCCAAGCTCAGGTTGCGGTCTTGAAAGATGAGAATGCTAACGACTGATATAGGTCAACGAACCGAGGATCGTGAGAATGGAGAGACCACGCCTTCGCGCCACCGCAAGTCTGCGCCAAGAAGCTGCAGGCGTTGTTAACCCAAGAAGAGCAGTTGGCCTGAGGACTGCCCGGATCGGATCTGGCAGAATTTGGCTGCTGACACCGTCACCCGCCCTCTATTCTTCCACTTCGCAAGGCGCCAAAACCCCTTGTTCAAGGTTTGTAACCAAACGTACCGACCTAGGCAAGTTACCTAAGGTAAGGTACCGAAGGTAGGTAGGTAGGTACCTACCTGACCGACCTAAGGTATCTTAGGTATGGTAGGTAACTGAGTTACTTCACCTAAGCAGCACCTACCCGATATCTCGTTTGTTAAGAGTGGATGGCGTCTCTTGGCCCCCTGAAGGGTGTTGCTTCAGCCCGAAAGTCCAAAGAGACGAGACGGCACGCAGACGGTAGGTAACGCGGATCATTCCTTCATCTTCTGCCCCTCGTCCCATGTACTTAATCGAGCTGACCGAGGCTTTACGATCTAAGAGGCCCTAGGGGCCTAGCTGGCACCGGGAAGGCTAAGGGACTGACATCGAGGTTGCAGCGTTGGTCAACGGCTCACAGGCAAGCCTCTCCTCGGTGCCAGCCGCGCCGCTGAAAACGATGACCGAGAATCGAAAGCATACTCGTGGTTCGGATGAGTCGAAAACTGCGACGGCGCAGCTTTTAGCAGCAGCGAGACGATTTGGTCATCGGTCGGCTCCGCCCAGCGGTCCAAGCGGTTTTAGGTGCTGTGGTTTTGCGCCTGACCGAATGCCACCCTAGAGCCTTCCGGAAGCGGTGGAGACGCAGTGTTTTGACTCAAAGCCCGACGCGGCTATGAATGCATCCTCAGGCAACGGCAGACGGAGGTAAGGCTGCAGCTTTTCGATAACTTTATTCGAAATTGAAAACATTCCGATCTCCTCCGTTGAGCGATGTGTACCTAATGTACTGTACCTAAGCCACCCCGCCGTTTTACGCCTTATGCGTCAGCAAGATGTGCGGGGCTGGATACCCCGCTCGGTGAGCAGTTGAACTTGTTCACCTTGACATCGGGCCGGGCGTTTCGAAGTTGATGGGATTGAGTCTTAAAAAAGAAAGGGTACACGGCAGGGCTTCCAGATCACAGCGATATCGGGCGTTCATCAAGACGCAGGTTAAATGCTTGTGGTGACTGCTGTTCAAGATTGGCCAACCGTGGTCGGGTAGCCAAGAACGATTTGAGCCGCATTGTAGTTTGCAGCCGCCAACGGTCGTTGAACAACGGTCTGATGAGTTTCCGAGCTTTGATACATTGTAAATTCTCTCAAAATACAAACCGTGTCACGCCCACGAAGTTTTGGGTTCATGACGGCAACAGCAGCAGTAGGGAACGCCCCAGTCCCAATCCCTTGTTAAGACTCTCCTTGTTCAACCGTTGCTAGTTTATTGCCTGCTCGGTCAACTACTGTGGACGATGGCCGATTGGGGGCACCTACCAAGCCTAGACGCATTGCCATGATATCGAGAGAACGACTCCTTGCCTCGTTTATCGGCACGAGGACCGCAACCTACCCAAGGCCCACTTTATTGGCTCTGCGACCTCTTCACTACCTACTCATCTCGCTGCGCCCATAGGGTGCCGAATCAGGCTGGTTCGAGCGAGGCTACAATGGCTGTGCGCTGCTCCATCGGGAGGTCTCCCTTCACCGGAATCGACTGACCGCAGCTCACTCTAATCCACCCCCCCCCCCCTTTCTCCCCGGGTAGGAAGGAACACTGGGGGCCATGAAGTGGAAATTCGTTCAACGAGCGAGTGCTCTATATTGAACACGACTCATGTGACTCACTCGCTCACCGGAGAAACCTAGGTCTCTGGTACGCTCGCCTTACTCTGCTAGCCATGTAGTTCCTGTTTTGTTGGCTCATCTTCCTGGTGGGTGAGATGGCGGAGTGATGGGGCGGTCTAGCAAGCCCTGACTTTCTCTAACGATGCACACCAGTCTGCCCACCAAGGGGCATCTTGCTGCAATGCCAAGGTTATTACATGATGTGAGCTCTGTTGTCTGTCTCCTTCCTATACATCTCCAGGCATGAGGAGATATAAACCCAGACCGGCGCCCTCACAACGTCCCTCGTGGCCATCACCGTCATCATCATGATCAGCAGCAGCAGGCTTCAATAATCCCGTGCTAAGCAACAACCTCCCTGATCTTCCTCAAGTTACCTACTCGTTAGACACATCAAACACACTCGCCGTGGTTGCATAATCCCCCCCCCCTCCACCCCCCCAAGGAAGGAACAATGTCGGACAACGCGGTCACGGTCGACTACCTCTGGAGATGCGTAAGCACCCACCACTTGACGGATGAAAGCTCGCCACACTAACGTCGGCAACAGGACAACTGCGGCCAGGGCCTCTGGAGCTATTTGCTAACACCCAGCTGCCCGATGTGCGAACATGTTCGCTGCCGCGGTTGCCAACTCTCCAGGGCCAAAGTCCCCGCTAATCGCTGAGGCGCTACTCAGCAGCCCCTGGCTCTACCCTGACAACCATCTATGAGCTCGGGTGCCAGACAGCATCGGAGTCGCAGCCGCCAGATCACATCTTGGGTCCGCTCGTTTCTTCCTCCTTTCATGCGTTACGCTATCGGACACGCACCAGTCTGTGGTGTCGGGGTTGACTGAAGGGTTTTGGGTGTCGGTGGTTGGGTCGGCCTTTTCGTCTTCCTTTTATGTTCTTTGGGGCTTCTTGTTTCCGGAGTTTTGTCTAGAGGGGCGAGGTTTCGCTGCAGCTTTCGGGACTCGGATCACAGTACACTCTAGACTAGACCGCAAGGGCGTGGCGCGAGCCTGCACACTTTGGTTGGCGAGGGTGGCCTCGTTTGGGCATTGCTTTCGGTCATTCTGCATCGATAGAGCTAGACGGCATGAAATCCATTTTTTTTCCTTTTTTTTCCTCTACACTTTTGCTTCTTTTTAAAGAGGAACAACAACCTTGATTCTCATTTCGCATTATTCCCTGGATGGGAAGGAGAGATCCGGCGAATGACTGGGAAGCCACGCTTGCCCATCCTTGGAGGGCCATTCCCGTTCGGGACCATGTTTACTTGGAGTTTACAAACACTCAGGAGAGGGGGGGGGGGGGGGGGAGAAGGCACCATTTTAAAAATCTTCCGCTTCAGGGATGGTAGGGCTGATGAAGCTCCAACAGTTCGAATGCTTTCCCGCCGGTCTAGTCTGAGGGTGGAAAGTACATACGCTGGGTTGCATCTCATGCACGCACCTTGCATTCAGCAAATGGGGGATCAGCTGAATGAGTCCAGCCTTTTACCCAGAGCCTCCAATAAGTGATCAGCTGTTCCTGGCTTGCGACCATGTGTACGTGCATTCATTAGGCACTGTCCGAGCTTGATGGACATGATGGGCCGCGAACTAGAGACTTCTTCAACCCGCATCTGAAAAAACGAAACGAACTGCTCAGCCATCTGATGCCGGGGTTTCAGTAAGATTGACAACTTCAGGCAGACTCCTGGGCTGTTGTTGTACGATGCAGTTATTGATGCCGCTTCCGTAACGTGCATACATGGACATCAAGACCTTGGATGTACGTACGAATGAACAATTACACCTAGGTGCCCGTATATCCTTGTAGGTTGCCTTTTGTCTTGGTCTTATTCTCCCGGGCTGATCATTCTTGTGGGACGCAAAACCTGTGCCTTTCCATACACAGTATGTTTGCTGTAGTCCGCATTTTCCTCACCATGCGCACGTAGCCTTGTGCCTTTCCTCTCTTTCCGATGAATTAAAATTCGCGGGAACTTATTGGCTTCGACTCAGGCAGCAGCGTCCCAGTTCCTTGCGACTGCACAGCTCTGCTGGCCCCACTATGCTTTGGATTGGCACAGCAGTCGGAAAACTCAATCCAATGCGTCTGAGCCAACCTGGTCAGCTCTTCTGATGAACATCACGCACGAATCGTTGCTACGGCCTGTTTGGGAGACTTACACATCGCAGTATCGGGGCCCGCATTGGCCCCCTCCCTCTGGGCCTCGCCACCCCATCTCTCGTTAGCGAGAACGATTACTTGCATATAACGGATACACTCCGATTAGGCGATAACTGCCTCCACTGGTTTCCCGCTTCCAGATCCAGATGGAATTGATGGTTTGGGGGGGGGGGGTCATTGCTATCCAGACGCCGTCCCATCGCCCTTCGGTCTGTTCGCCCGGTATAGTCGTCGTCGTCGTCGCCGATGCAACTGCCCAAGCACGTGGGTTATTTCTTCGGACCCAGTCGTGGAGCTGTCCGTCGGACTTTGCGAGAGCGGGAATGTACCGCCTCGTTCGATGGCCCGATTGTGAGTTTTCCGGGACACTCCGCTGCGGAGCGGTTGTTCCTTTGCACACCGAAGAACCACTTCTCTCATCCAAGAAGACCCACATCACTCGTCAAAGTACGCCGTACCAGACACCCAAACTAAGCATGTAACATCAAGGCAGCAGCGATCCAAGGCCCAAGGCCAGTTGCTCGGGGGTGCCCAATTGGTCAAAGATATCATTCATTTCCCTGCCTGTCCCGGTGGGAAGTTTGGACGTCGCAGCGAGATTTAGAACGCTGAGAGAACAGAAAGGAAACACCGCCTCAGTATAGTTACAGGCTCTGCTCCTCTGATCTCTTTCCACGGTTGAGACAAGCACTCCCGGTCCGCCCCGACACCATATATATATGTACACACCTGTTGAAAGTCGTTCCACCCAAGCAAGTTCCCATGTTTTCCCTTCCTTCTCCATCCCTCGATCCGTGTATGATATATGAGAAGAAAAGGAAAATCCGTCTTTCAAAAGCCCACTCTGCTCACGGAAAACAAAAGAAAATACCACTCTGGCCCCTCTTTCCCTTCTCCCATCCCTCATTGTAACAGTTGTAGCCGATTAGCGAGTAAGGCCCACAGAAGTACACCCTCAAACTCCTTGGTCTCTCCATCCATCCGCCCATGCATCCATCCGTCGCGGGTCCGCTACTTCCCTGCCGTCTTCCCTCGGTCTCGTACACGCCTGATCCACCCGTCGAAGTCGCCTTGCAGGTTGAAGGCAGGCAGATCGGTGGAATTACAAGGCTCCTAGCTCCCGCCTTCTCCAGTAGAAGGCAATAGAAGGGAAAGAAGAAAAAAACCCATTACTTGACCAGCAACATCCTACAGTCCAACCCCGCCCTAATGCCCTCCTCCCCTTCACTCCATCGAGCGAGAGAGCAAGCAGCCAAAGAAGAAGAAGAAAATCCTACTTCGCACCACCACTGCTGACCAACTTGATCTTGGGGCTGCCCGCGGCCTTGGCTGGTGACCTGGCTGAAGCCGGGCTTCCCGCGAGCACCACGCCCGCCTCGAGCGCCTTGCGCGAGGGCGTCCACTTGCGTGCCGAAGTCTTGCCGCTGCCCGAGATTGTCAGCTTGGGCAGCTCTCTCTTAGCCGAAGCCGAGGACGAAGTCGGGGTCGCCGAGACCGGAGTCGAACTCCCCTTGGAGTTCTTCTTCTTTTGCGCTGCAGGGGTGGTGACGCCTGCCGCCACGATGGTTAGGCTTGGGCTGCGGGAGGGGACGACTGTCTTCGGTTTTGCCGTGGTCGTGCTTTTGGCACTGGTCGCGGTGGAAGTGGTCGTGGTGGTGGATTTCTTGCCAGCCATCTTTTTGGAGACGCCGCGTTGGACGGCGGTGGTTGTCTTCTTCTTGGTTACCTTGGCCGCCTTAGTCGTGACTATCTTGGAAGACGAGCTCGGGCCCGTTTTCTTCTTTGAGGAGACCGAGATAGTTGACACGCTCCGCTTGATGGTGGTGACGCCCTTGGTTGCCTTCTTCGCTGCTCCCTTTGCCGCCTTCAGACCGGCCGAGGACACGGTCCGCTTGACGCCGGTCGACGTCTTGATCTTGCGCTTTTTGACCGTCTTGGCGGCCTCTTCCTCCTCGTCTCCGTCAAACTCAAAGGCATCCTTGACCTTCCGCTTCGTTGCTGTTTTGGTGGATACCTTGACGGTCGTCCTGACCGTGGCCTTCTCCTTGGCCGAAGCTTTGGAGGTCTTGGTCGTCTTAGTCGTTCTCTTGGTCGTTTTGACAGACTTCTTTTCTTCCTTGGCCGGTTTTGGCGCCTTGACCTCCTTTGGCTTCGGGCCCAGCACGCCCCGGCAGTTGGGACTACCGCAGAGACACTTCTGCACGTTCTTAGCTGAGAAGGGATCAAAGTTGTAGTCGTAGGTGAGCTCCTCGCCCGTCATGATGGGGCGGTCGCCGGCGAATAGGGCCATGCGAGGCTGCCCGGCTACGATCCACTTGATCATCCGGCAGTTTGGAGAGCACGAGTGATTAACGAACCGCGCGATGCTACCGGTGGTTGCGTCAATGATCATGTTCTGGTCGAAGGACATGAGGTAATAACACTGCAAGGGGTCAACATCTCGGCCTTCAGGAGAGTGGGACAAGCGGCTGACCTCGTTGTCTTTGTACTCCTCGTTCATGCGGCGCTCGCACTCGGCGACGGTGATGATCTCGCCCGTATACTCCATGATGATCTGGTTCGGCTCGAAGCAGCGATTGCTGCGCACTCCGTAACCGCGGTCCTTCGTTTTGAAGACTTCCACGCCGATGCGGTACCGGCCGCCCTTCTTGGTGCGCTCCTGAAGATCCTGGAATGCGCGGTTCTGACAATACTCCTTGCCAATGCCGCAGTTCGTCTCGTCGCACTCGTAGAGCATGATGCGATTTTGGCAGTCCTCGCCACAGCCGTCCTCGGGCTTGCAGACGCATTTGGACGCAAAATCCTCAATATGCGGCGTCTTTTTCCAGTACGATGCCGCATCCCCAACGAAGCGATCTAGGCACACGTCAGTATTTGCTAGGCAGCCCATCTCACGGCCGGGGCTTACTCTTCGTCATGGTGCGATACGCGGCCGGTTTGGGCTGGCCAGGAGGCAGAGGGTTGCAGACATCAAACGGCAGCTTGAAATCACGCCCGTGGATAAGGATGCGCAGGCCATTGTACATGGGCAGCGGGAAGGTTTTGTTCGGCTTGCCCCTGCGCATGAGCTCGGGGAGCGAAGCAAGCTTCTTCTTTTCCTGTGCCGTCAGGCCCTTGAAGATATCGGTCGGCGCTTCCTGGCCGGCGTAGAGGCCTTTCTCGAGCCATTTCTTCTGCCGCGGCTTCTTGGCTGGGTCTGGTGCGCCAGCTTCTGGCTTCTCCGACGGCGCCGCCTTTTGCTCGTCATTGTTCGCCTTCTCGTCCACCTTGACCTTCTTCCGCGGCGGCTCTCGGGCAGGGGTCTCCTGGGACGGATCTATGTCGACGTATTTGCCGTTGCTCCAAACCGTGTACCGGACCGGGCGCGTATCGATATGCGCGAACTCGTCCGTGTCCTTCAAACGCAAAAGCTCGCGCGAGAGCCGGCCGAATCCCTTCTCGATCGCCTTTTTGCCACGCTTCCCAAGGGCCGAGAGCTTCAGGGTAAGGTTTTCGACGGGCGCACCAGAAAGACGCGCGGCGCGGCGCGTCAGACGCGCCGGGGCGGGACTTGAAGAGGATCTTTTGGAAACCCGGGCGCTCTTGGGCTTGTGAAGAACGGGGCCTGAGCCACGCGTCCGAGACGCGTCGGCATCATCTTGGCCAGCTTGGTTTGGTCTTCCAAGCGCGTCTGTCGAGCCATTTGGGGCCGAATCGTCATGATTCGCGAGCGTGCCTTCAGAAATGGTGCGGCGTCTCTTGTCAACGACTGCGTCTCCTTTGGACCTCCGCTTGCCATGTATGTCGGTGCCAGCGAGCTTTGCGAGGTTGTAGACCGGAAGGCTAGACCGAGCTCGTCGCGGGCGGCTCGTGGGGGAAGGTTCGGCGGGTTCGGAGGATTCGGTGGGTTGGGGCGGCTCTGCGACGACAATAGCGTCCTCGCCGACCGGTGTTTGCTGGCCAGACGCGTGTTGTTCGGCTCGGGGCTCGTGCGAATCGGTGACGGCGATCACTGCCTCGATGCTGGGCGCGATGCCGCTCTCTGGTTTTGGGAGGTCCGGCTCCGAGGCGAGAGACATGCTATCCGGGGACACTGTGGTCGGTGGTGTGGAGCTCAGGGAAGCGAAATTGGACGACGAGGTCTCTGTCGAGTCGTTACTTGTGAAGCTTGACCCGCACAGCAGCGAGTCAAGCTCGGCCACCGCTGGGGCGGCTTGTACAGCCGCCATTGTCGCAAATGGTGATGGTGAGTTGATGTGCGGCAAATTAATTGACTCTCAGAGTACGTGCAAAGTTGGTGAATTCGATGGATGGTCTGCGGGACCGCAGTAATGCTTGCACCTGAGACGAGCAAACGCGCGTCAGGGGGGCCAGTCAGATGCTCGCAGACCGAGAAGGCTGGGCTGACGGCACAGGTGGCCCGTGAAGACGCGGCGCGGTACGGATGCAACACACGAAGAAAAGGCTGAGGTGCGTTCGGGATAGCAATGGAGATCACGCGAGCTCGAAAAAAAGAGATATGTATTCCGTCGGCTGCCTGCGTGGAGGCGGTGCGAAAGTGAAGAAGCGGCAAGATAGATTTGGAAGTTGGGAAGATGAATTGCAAGACAACGCGTCACAATGGCGACGTGTGCGGAGTTTTGCAATAGTTGGAGGAACAATACAATACCCACTCGTGCCACGGTAAGAAGAGGTGGTGGTTCGGAGGGACAGGGGTGGGGGGTGTTCAGAGAGGTGTGCGCTTTTGCGGAGTGAGAAGGGGAAGCGGATTCAACGGGAAGAGCCAAGGGGTGCAACCTGTATTTAAGGAATGCGCCGAGGTTGGGTGGTAGGGGGGGATGGACCGATCTAATCTCAATCACGCAGCACGAGGGAACAAGGACTCACTTAGGTCGAGTGAGACTCCTGCAAGATGGTGGCATCCTGATGATCTCTTGCCATGCACCCTGCACCCAAGATTATCTCTCCGTCATCGCCTCGTTTATTTATTTACCCTGGGTCTGCTTCGGGGCCTACATCGCCGATGAGGTGCACACATTGAGGTCGGTGCGGTGTATACGGTGCCCGTCGACTGAGGCGAGGGCTAAGATCGTCTACCACTTACTTGCTTCTGCGGCGGACTCCAGCTCGAGCCCAGGTTGGGCGGGTGGGTGAGATGTGCGGTTATCCCAACTGACTGACATGTATTAATCCGTCTCAGCCGGACGATGCTGTCGGGCTTTCTGTTGGCACATGCAAGCTTCCCTTTGATGGGACGGCATGCTCCCGTTGAATTGTTTTTTTTTTTTTTTTTCCGAATTGTAGGATGTGCAGGTGCTCCCTTCAATTTCAACCCCGACCACAATGACTTTCGACTAGCTGCCGAAGAGGGGGCCCCGAGCTGAGCAGGGGCCCGGCTGGGGTTCAGTGGGAGCAGGGAGAGGGGGGAAGTCCTTAGGTTGCTCTTCAACAGGCGGCAACTTCCAGGTTCGGGCTTCTCCCAGTGCACCTTGCCATGCTTGCCTAAAATGGCGCGGATATTAACCTCATGGGTCCGGCCGCTCATGACTGAAAACCTTTGAGAAGGCGAGGTTTACTGTCCGGGACCGATCAGCTCGTTATGCTGATTTGGTAACGTACAGTACATGCTTCGAGGGTGAACCGTTCTCATGACCGGCCGTGACCCCATACTACCAGATTTGTCCAAGCCCCCTCCTTAGAAGGCGGCGGCGCAAGGATCCTCTCACATCTCACACCGAGCGGGCGCCACAGGCATCTCAGTCCGCGTTGGCATCCAGAGACATCCGGGGAGCGCCCCACTGACTGCATGTTCAATCTAGTTTAGACAAGGTGACCTGCATTGCAGGTTTGACGATGCCAAACAAACCATCATACACGTGCGTACGGGTTGAGAAAACATATGTCGTTTCTTGGTATAGATCGCCGTGTAGTTTCGAGGATGAAGCATGCAGCCCTGGAATTAAGGGGGACGGTTGTGATGGGGGTGAAAAGACGCGCTTAATCTGGATGTGATGCCCGACGTAGCAGGGCCATGCCTACTAGAAGTACGGGGCACGGAAAAGGCACGGAAGAGGCGTTTACAATTCAGACCTGTCGTGTGCACCCCTCTCTGGCAGTTAGAACAACTCCCGGCCTACTTCTTCGTTCGAGTTTGTTGTCACATCGACATCGGGCTCGGGTATGCGGAAGACGCCGAGGATGCCTCCGCCATCCTGCCTCCTTTCTCTGCGTGTCAAGCCAGGGCTAGGGCCGTCTGGAGGCCTCGGTGCCATTCAGAGCCCCGAAAAACGATGTTTTGGCCCTCGCCAAGCTGGCTTTGCATCCCAGCTGTGGTTGCTAGTGACTCTTGGTTGCCACGCGTACAGCATTAGGCAATGATTCCGCCAGACGAATTGGTCAATATGACCTACACGAAATGCCCTAGATGAGCAGTCCTTAGAGTGACGAAAATGTGGTGGCGAGGAGCATGTCAGAATCTCTAATTTGGGCGGATTGGGTCGCCCCTGATCAAATCTAGATGTATTCGAAGGCCATGGTAACCGGTGCCAACCCGCTCCGGCAACCGCATCATGTCTCTGATCCGGGGACAAGCTGCATAGGAACAGCAATCTTGCCCTTTAATGTTCTGGGCTCTGGCCTGAACAAGTCTTGGATAATCGCCAGCTGAAAGTTCTGCCTAAGAGGGCAGCGAACCGGGTTACGCTTGCATGAGCCTAATCTCATCGTTTAGTGAATACCGTCACTTTGCAAACTAGCAAGCAAATGCTAAGAAGTGGCAATTGGAAAGTTTCCTTATACGTATATTTATATCCTTCTGTCCAGATCCTTGAGGATTGGAATTGACCTCAGACTCTACGCATAGCTCGTTGTCTTGCCCATCAAGGTAGATAAGAGGATATACTAGTATTTCTCGTGGCATATTCACGGACTTTGCGTTAGGTCTTTCAGTTGACTTCTTTAACCTACAACGTGGTACAAGCTTCAAGCATACCCAACGATCTGCCTCTACTGCTTTCCGGCCTTCCCTTAAGGAGTAGAGTAATAACGAAGAATACACGCATATTCAAGCATAAACTGACAAGGCTCGTACAACTCTTTGTCTTGTATCAGAAGAGATTTCTGCCCCTGTTGGAAGGCTATTTCGCAGTTCCGACCGCATAGGATAGACCAGACGACTGTCGTGATCTCTGCACACTGTTACCTCAAAAAGAAGTTCAACTACTCATACCTCACAAGCCCTCAAATTTGAGGCATTGACTACCATGAAAATGGTAGTATCACTCTATTGGGTTGTTCCGTCAACCGGAATCGAGGGGTAGGAGATTGTTCTGACATGTGAACCCGACCAGATAGGATACTTGATATATCCAGGAATGGACTTTTTGCGCCATCTTCGTCCACGACGAGACACAATGCCGGAATCCAAGTGCCCTGAGCACGGTTATCTCCTACTTGTCTCATCAAGGAGGGATAATTAGCTTTAAAGCTCTGCCACGGGAACTCTTCGTTCAAGCCGAGATACGTCGTGGCGCAGCGATCGAAGACATACAATGACAAGCTCGTATAATGTTGGCAAACCTAGAAACATAACACTCCAACAGTTTCTTATTAATGCCTGTTCCCAACAAATCACGCTGGCTTCCCACGGATCTCGGTAAGCGTTGAAGTCGGTTTATTGTTGAGCACAGACCACTTGGTGTTTCCTGACCAAACACAACCCCTGCATCAAAGATGGACGGGTGTGAAAGCTTGGCATAGAAGCTTTGGCCACAATATGACCCCACCACCGCCATGCTTGCCAAGACGAGATTTGTGGGGTTTTGCTGGTCCGCCTTTGGGCGTTTTGGCACGTCACGGTCAATCAACCTCCCGCGTGTCAGGGCCCCACCACGAAACGAAGCATCCCAAAGCACCAGCACAAAGTTGGACACTACACTTTTTACGTTACGCAGGGCATAGGCATTGCCTCACCTCCCGCTCGTTCATTAGCTAGCGGCACATCAATCTACAATTGCGCCTCGAGCACCAAACCCCTCCCAACCTTATATAATAATAATCCGCCGGAACCAAGGAGAGAGAAAACGACCAAGAAGCGAAAACGATGGCAGATCGGCCACACCGAGGCGGCCACGGCGGCCATAGAGGGGCACGCGGCGGCGGCGGCGGCGGACGCGGAGGAGGCCGAGGCGGCGGGGCGGCCGCACAGGGGCAGGGACAGGGCCAGGGACAGCAGGGCCAGGACAAGGAGCGGCCCAAGAAGGAGAACATCCTCGACCTCAAGAAGTACATGGATAAGCGCATCACCGTCAAGTTCAACGGCGGCCGGGAAGGTTCGTTCCGCTTGCGATTCCCCCTTTCGCTCCCCACCCTTCAACCCCCGAGCCGCTCTCTTCCCACAAAGTCGCGAGGGAATGAGAAAGGGTGGCCGAGGCGAAATGAAGGCGCAATCTGACGTTTACTAACCTGCTTACCTCTCGTTTAGCGACGGGCGTGTTGAAGGGGTATGATGCGCTGATGAATCTGGTGTTGGACGAGGTTGAGGAGCTGCTGCGAGGTATGTACACACGCATGGGGATTTTTCGTGACCACCCCCCCCCCCCTTGCCCTCTTTCCTGTGCCCTCTGCCCATCCCTTTTCCCGCACCACGTCCTTCCCAAACAACCCCCCTTCTTTGTTCAACAGAGGAATGGATCGCTGGCGTGGAAACCCGCAAACTGACCTTCGCATTTGCTCCTCGACGACAGACGACGAAGGCAACGAGATGACCAGACCGCTGGGGCTCGTGGTAGTGCGCGGCACGCTGCTCGTTGTGATCAGCCCCGTCGACGGGAGCGAGGTGATAGCCAATCCGTTCCTTCAAGCCGAGGACGAGTGAACGAGGGAGGTCAGGCTCCGCCGTTTTAGAAGTCAGAAAACCCGAAGGAGCTCGGATACTTGGGTGGTCGTGTTGAGGACAAGGAAAAAGGAGAAGGAGGAAGGAGGAAGGAGGAAGGAGGAAGGGGCGGACTCGCGTCCCTTTCGCTTCTGACAGGGACCAGCTACGAAGCACTGGTCCCGTGATACAAGCCTGGGAACGTCGTTCCAGGAATGATCCGCGTGAGAGTCGAAGTAGTGTCTTGACTCTACCCACCTGATGCTAGCCCGGCAAAGGCAATTGCAAATGTACAGACGCCCCCCACCCGGTGAGGGCACGCAATTTATAAACACTTCGCGATTCAAGGGTTCTGGTGACTGTTTCCAACTTGTGTGAACTGTCTCCCCGTTCTCACGGCCTCTTAACATCTGCGTCATCTTTAATGTTCGATAGAGAGACAGAGAGAATACATATTTGTATTTTTGACCTGTTTTGCGACAGCTAACCTATACCCGCTCCAAGTCACCAACTACTGGCCCATCGCTATATAAGTATATACGCTCATCATTGCCCACTTTGATACTTTCCAAGCGCCATTGCCAAATTGCCAACTCGTAAGTTCGACACCACCTGAGTCCCCCTAGTTCCCTGGCATATACTCAACTCGCGAGCCGCAGTGGCCGTGTTCCGTGCCAATCTAAATCCCCAACCGCTTAGGGCACCGCAGTGCTGTTATTCATCGTCGTAGATCATCCTTAAGGCTCTTTCGGGTAAGCCTCGCTTGCGGACCAGGTCCCGAATAGGTTGCAGCCCAGAGTCGGGCCTGCTCTTCCACCCACGTCGATATTCGCCTTTGCCAACCCGGTATCAGTGATAAGGGCCTCTCCAGGTTATCTTGTCGTGATGAAAAGTTCGTCGTCGGAACATGGTCTGCTGAAGTTGAACCCCTCACAGTGGGCGTCGCAGGACCACATGTCGACGGGAATAGTTTTGTTAGATCTGGAAGAGCCGGGACAATGCTTGACGGACCCGTAAGCATCCTAGTGGAACTCGTCCCAATATTCGAAACTTGGCCACCTATTGCCGATTCATCGCTTTCCGGGTTCTGCCTTACCAGGGCGTTATTTGCTGGTCCGACCACCGCTGGCTCGACTTGTCCCGGTTCACAACCAGGTGCTTGACTTTGGTCCGGCTCACCTGTCGCCGACACATCGCCTGCCAGGTCAAGCGCTGCCGGCCCACGGCTTAACGACTCGCGCATTCCTGATTCAAGCATCTCCGTTTCGTATCTCGCCAAATCGTCACGCGTCGAGACGTGTCCATCGGAAACAACTTCCAGAGGCAACCGTGCCTCCATTCCCCCCTTCGAAACTGCCCTCACCGAAACCAAATCCGCCGGATTTACCCCACCAGGACCAGGGCCAAGCAAAGTAGAACCCACCAAGCCAGCCCCTGCCGAATAAATCCCTACAGCGCCATCCACGGAGAGATCAAACGTTGCCGGACTGCTCATCGCCATTCCACGTCTTCTCCGAGCACGTTCCTTGATATATTGAAAGCTCTCCAGAGCGGATCCCTGCAGAGGGTATAGAGAAGCAGGCGGCAACGAAACAGAATCCTCTGCCAGAGGAGCTCTCGGCGTCGAAACCGGCGCCATCGGCGGCTGCGCCGCCTAGTTGTTCGCCCCGGGGGCGCCGGTCTTGCTGTGTTTCACGAGTTCGTTAAACGCGCGATCAAACATCTGCTTGAGCTCCCGGTAGGTGAGCACAAAGACTGTCTCGTTGTCGCGGCTCGTCAGGACCACCATCTCGTCAATGGCCGCGTCGAGCTTGTTCAGGCAGCTCAGCATATGCCCAATGGACAGGTTGGGTTTTCCGTCCGCATCGACGCGGTGGAAGACATAGTCTCGGAAGAGCTTGAGCTGGTACCTATCGCCCGTTTCTGACCAGGCTTGCGCGCCGCCGAGTTCGCCTCGTTCGACTATCGTCATGAGCTTCATCATGATGCGTGCGGCACGCCCGTTCTCCAGCTCTCTGGCAAGGTGAAACTGTTTCTCATCGTTGTCCTGGAGGGCAAGGTCGAAGAACGTCGTCATATGCGTGGCGATACCGCTAATGAAGTGCTCGATGCTCTTGGGTTCGCCCGGGTTCGGCGGTGTTACCAGCCAGGCCACGGCGTCCTTAAGATTGGCCGAGTATTTGGCGCCTAGCGACTCGAGCGCTGCCGGGATGTTGTTCAGGTGGGCGGGCAGGGTATTTGTCGTCAGGGAGAGTATGAGCTTCCCGAATTTGACAAGATCCTCCTGCTGCAATTCCTGAACAGACTTTGTGTTGCTTTCAAACTGCACCACGTCCAGGATGGAGCAAGCGGAGAGCCGAATGCGGTTGTTGTCTGAGATGATTATCTTGCTTGGCTCGAGACACCGCGCTGCGAGCTTGCTCGAGTGGATGGTCTTGAGTGCGTTAGTGATTTGGCAGATGTAGCCCCAAATGACGTTCTCCGGTACGGAACTTGGTGCCCGATAACGGTTGCCGTGAACAGGCTGGAGGTGGTTCTCCTGCAGCGTTTTCGACAGAGGATGGTAATCGAAGGCGAAGATGAGGGAGCTGTCGCCAAATTCTCTGGTGGTAAACACTTCGTGGACTGTGACAATGTTGGCACTCCTGATCTTCTTCCACTCCTTCATGACCGTCAGAATAGCTTTCTCGTTGGTTAATCGGTAACCTGACGTGACTTGTTAATGACTACTTTCCCAGACTGGTTGAATTTACGGGCTCCCGTATCCATACCTTCGAGCCTCCTGAGAGCGTAGTATCTCCCAGTTCGGCTATTTTGAGCCTTGTATACCCAGCTAGGGTAGCCAAAGGACGAGGTGTTTTTCCTGTTGTGGGTGTCCAGTGGAAACAAGGAATGCCAGCGTTCGAGTTGGGGAAGCCCGGAATCTAGCAGCGTAAGCACTCCGTCGTCCATGCAACAAAGGTCATGACGGACTTACTTGGCATCACCTGTTGCGTGGCGAACATCTTCTTCTGGAGCTCCTCCCGCATCTTGGCCGGCATGAAAAAGTCGTAGGTAGCCCGCTGCCAAGGCTGTAGATCCTGCCGATAGGTATCGTACGGTTGGTAGAGGTGATAGTTGGGCGGCTGAAGCGGACCAGCTGGGTAAGTTCCGTGCTGTGGGTAGAACTGCGCCCCAGGGGTCGCGAGAGTGCTGTGATCCGAGGCGTAGAGATTATACTGTCCGGCAGCGGGTAATGCCGCACCGATCGAGCCCAGAGTGGTGAAGGGATCATTAAAGATCCCGTTTTCCTGCGGCACGCCATTTGTAGCCTGCATACGGGTCAGCACCGTTGCTGTCGCATTTGGACCAGAACATACGGTGTTGGAAATGTCATAGTTTTGCGGAGTGAACTCTCTAATCGCGGCCGGGTTGAACACCGAAGCCTCGGCGGTCTGCTGAAGGTTCGGTGCTGAAACCGTGTCAGATGCAGCGCAGACAACCCGGGGGGTACACGACTCACTGCCCACCCCACGGGGAGTAAACGGCACGGCGTTCGCAGCCTGCGAAGACAGGGTAGACTTCTTAGCGGCTCCTTGCGTCTGGCTTGATGGCGTGAATGATGGAGAGTCGACGTTGAATGACTTCTTGGGACTGCACGGAGGTTAGATACGTGAACCGATGAAATGGGTGGTTCGAAACAAGCCGACGCGATGGTGCCAAGATTATCGAGTCAAGTCCGCGAGCAGAACAAAACGTGGTACCCATCAAGGCGCTACCCTGGGAGCTCCAAGCGTGGCAAAAACGGACCCCATCGCGAGCCTCCCATACTCGGTCTTCAACCGATGGTGCCTCTTCGGAATTACGCGGTGCAAATCGCCAAGCAGGGTGGGCTCGGCAACATGAGGCCATCGCATCGGACGAGTCCTGGCATCCATCCAACTTACAATTCTGATTGGGAAGAGTTCTTGTTTTGGTCGTGGTTGAAGGTGCAACCTTGATCCTCATAGCGGCAGTTTCCGTAAATGAGAATGTTGCGACAGAGCGTGTCCTTGTTCTCTATGTGCCGGCCGTCAGCGGCGGTCTGACCAACGAAGCCGGGGATAACCGACCTCGACCCTTAGATCTGGGAGAGCCAACCTGGCGCCGCAGGTCATTCGGAGGGAATCGTGTCGCGGCCATGGCGGGTTCCCGTCAGGTCAGTTCAAGGACAGAGAGATAGCACCGTGACCGATTCTACGATATCTGGCGCAAAGCATCGTTAGCGCCGAAGAGCAGGCAAGAGACGTAGCCCGGTAACACGGAAACAAGGAGTCTGTGCTGTGCTCACTTGATGATGGTGGAATTCTCCCATGTTTTGACCGAACGGGCGAAGAGGCACCCATAGAAGATGGCATCCGAGCAAAACACGGGGGAGGAGGGCAGGCGACGGCAATTGCGTCGGGGGAGCGACCCAACGGCGTCGGCAAAACGAAGGGTTGTGGTCAGGGCGACGCCAAAGAGGCGGCGGCAATGCCAGTGGTAATTATCGAAGTCGGATTTGGAGCACGATCGCCGCCGAGCCAAGCTTGTTGGGGGTCCAAGATCCCAGGAGTCGAATTGCGGTGCAAGTGCAGCAAAGCGTCAAAGGGAAAGAAGAAGCGCGGGCGGCCCACGCTAATTGGTGGGGCCATGCCCCTCCCCGATCGTTGGATGTGCTTGCCCTCGGCCAGCTGACGCACGGGCCAGACATTGCGTTGCATGTCCTGTGCGCTGCCAGGCGCTAGGCTCCGGAATAGCGACCGAAACTTAGGAGCATAAAATCCACTGCCTGCGTCCATGCATGCTGACCTCATCCGCCGTGTACGTACACGTAAAGGCCACACAACAGGTCGAGAACGAAGTACGATCGGCCACCTGCAACTACCAACGACCTCGGGACGATTTCTGGCCACCCAAGGCCAGAAAAAAAACTTGTGCCCCAACAATCTGCCGAACTCGCGTCGCCTGATTACTAAACCACGGACTTGCAAGTACAACAACTTGTCACGGGCCGCGCAGGCAAACTTGCAATTGCTTCGGCCTTTCGGATATCGCTGTGGAACTCGTGTATTGTCAGCACCGAGGGCTTGATTGACCGGTCTCGACCATCGACTTCTGTCAGGCATTATTGGACTGCTTTTTGGAGAAACGTCGGATATTGTATACGGCACAGTTGATGCGGATCTCTTCTGATCGATCCGTCAAGATAGGACGGGCGTGGCGGTTCGGATCATTATGGCGAGCAATGGAGACTTCGACTTGAGCAGTCTCTCAGCGAGCCAGCAAGAGGCTCTTCAACAGTTCACGGATGTAACCAGCCAGGAGATCAAGGATGCCGTCCCCCTCCTCGAGAGGTCGCAATGGAACGTGCAGGTTAGCTCATAACCTCGAGGTGTGTGATGGATGCCCATGTAGCCTAGGCTGACTTCAGCTTCATACAGATTGCGATTGCCAAGTTCTTCGATGGCGAAGGTCCCGACCTGCTTGCCGAAGCCCAGGCTGCACTCAACAGCGTCCCACGGGTGACAGCGAGACACGAGAACCTTCACGAGAGCTTGTTAGATGCCGACACTCTCCCTCACCGATCGGCAAGGCGGCCTCGAACAGAACCTGCACCACGGGTGGTGCCTCGGCCCTCGGTACAGTACCATACACCGTTCTTGGTGGCCGTCCTGTTCGCGCCTTTCCGGTTCGGGTACAAGCTCTTCGCCGGCGTCTTCAGGTCGCTCGTTTACTTTCTGTCCTTCCTCCCACAATCGCTCCGGCCGCGGTTCGTGGCGTCGACGATCTCGAAGGGACTGAGGCAGACAGGAGGGCGGAGGTTGACCTTGCCCAAGGAAACGGCCCAGAGGTTTCGGCGCGATTTTGAGGAGGAGTATGGGGCACACGGCCTTCCCTTCTACGAAGGCGGTCACGCCCAAGCGTTGGACGCGTCCAAGAGGGACCTCAAGTTCTTGCTGACCGTTATCCTGTCCCCCGAGCACGACGATACCGAGTCCTTCGTCCGGAATACGCTTCTGTCGCCGGAGGTGGTGAACTTTATCAAGGATCCTGCCAACAACATCATTTTGTGGGGAGGGAACGTGTTGGACTCGGAGGCATATCAGGTCGCGAGAGAGTATAATTGTGTCAAGTTCCCCTTCTCATGCCTCGTCTGCCTCACGCCCAAGGAGGGAAGCACACGCATGGGAATCGTCAAACGCCTAGTTGGACCGATGACCCCTGAATCGTACCTCGCCGGGATCCAGGGCGCCATCGCCAAGTACGGGCCTGACCTGGACGGTGTGCGGGCGGAGCGAGCCGCGCAGGAGATGGCACGCAACCTGCGATCTCAGCAGGACTCTGCATACGAGAGGTCTCTGGCCGCAGACAGGGAGAGGGCGCGCCAGAAACGAGAAGCGGCGGCGGCGGCGGCGGCGGCCGAGAAGCGTGCCAGGGAAGAGGCCGAGGCGGCCGCACGGTTGCAAGAGCAGCGGCAAAGGTGGAGGGAATGGCGAGCTACTACCATCGCGCCCGAGCCAGATGCCGGCTCAAAGGACGCGGTCCGGTTGGCACTCAACATGCCTGCCTCATCTGGTGCCGGAAGAGTGATCCGGCGATTTGCGGGCCAAACAACCATGGACGAGCTCTACGCCTTCGTGGAGTGCTATGACCTCCTGCAGAACGAGTCCCGAAGCGACAAGCCGGAGAAACCTGAGGGCTATGAGCACAAGTACGGGTTCAGGATTGCCTCGGTCATGCCGCGAGAAACATTTGAGCCGAGCACGGTCGTCACCGTCAGTGAGAAGATGGGCAGAGGTGGCAACCTCGTCGTCGAGGATATCATGCCTGACGAGGAGGAGGATTAACCATTGTCATGTAATAGAATTATGACGAGTACTCTACAGTAGCAGTTGGATGGGGCGTAGGACATGAAAACACCGTATACAAACGTCAACCGGCACTGTCTTTTGATCTTTGCAAAGCCACCAGTTGAAAGATCGCGGGGCTTAGTTAACTAACGTTATCTTATCAACAAACACCAGACGATCATCCCGCTCGGTCATGGACCCTGACGGCCGATTCGATCGGGGCGGCGATCGCTTGCGCGTCCGGAGGGCGGCAGCGAGGCTGTGCAAAGCTTCAATTTTCTCTCGCATCTTCGAGGTAGGGCTTGGCGACGCAATCCCCTTTTGCGTGATGACCACCACGTGGAAAGAAATAGGAGGCCTCTGGAGGAGTCGGAGAGAAGTTGAACGATTCGGAGCTTCGCCCGGCAACACGCGTCTGGGCGCTTGGCGCAGCCCCGTGACGGCTCCCAGCGGGCAACAATGCCGCCATCAGTTGACACAGTGTCAGAGAACCCAAAGGGCTTCTTTCAACAGCAGGCCCTCACGCTCTCTGCGATTCGCTCTTGTGTCCCCGGTTTTCCAGGACTTGCGTTGCAGCGGAAACGGGTCCCCAGATCAGGACCCAGGACCCTTGTTGCCTAGCGCCCAGACATGCGACGGGCGGGACGCGGCAGGCGTGACAAAGGCGATAATAAGTCTTGAACTCGGCGCGGGCGGATGGTTCCCGATTCACAAGCACCTTTGAAACGAAACGCCATATTCTCGACCACGCTCGCGAATCTGTCCTGCCGATTCCCCCTTCTCTCCTTCATCCCCCGCTTGATCGACAATTGTGCGCCCCCTCCTCCCCGGTAACTTTCTGGTGGAAGAGGCTCTTGCGCGCGCGCGGCTGTCGCATTCAACGTCGAGATGGCGGGATTCAGCATGAACAAGGTGCTGGGCACCATAATGAAGCGACCAACGCTTAGTAGAGGTGGTAAGCCTTTACATGGATTCCTGTCTCCCAAACAGCAGCAGTAGCGCCCTTCGAAGCTGACTCGTCGTTGCTTTTCGGCAGGGAGCGTAGATGAGACATCGGTCGATCCCGCAAATGATACCCCAGAAGCCATCGCCGCGCGCTGTGTGGTAAGACCTGTCCTCGCTGGTAGCCGACCGGAGATTGGCACATTGCAGGCGCTAACCAAACCCGCAGAAACAATTTTGCCAGTCCGTCGGAAGCGCGTCGGTACGTCGAGAACAGCTCCGCCCCCTCCCCCTCCCCCTCCCCTTCCCTCCTCCTCCCTCCTCCTACAACCCGTTCTTCTGTTCGTCATATCTTGAAAACAATCAGAGCGGGAAGCTGATGCCAGGGGCCTTCCGGAGCCACAGGGCGACGATGTCATCTTCCTGCCATCAATTGTCGAGGCTGCTGTTGCCTCGCCAGCCGCCGCCGCCGAATCCGCTCGTCTAATTCGCAAATTCCTGCAGCGGGATTACTGGTCGAAACCCTCAGTTCAATACAACGCCATCATGCTGCTGCGGATTCTAGCTGACAACCCCGGGCCGGGGTTCACGCGGTTTCTGGACAAGAAGTTCGTCGATGTCACAAAGGAACTGCTTAGGTCAGGGCGGGATCCCAGCGTCCGCCAGATCCTGATGGAGACGCTGGACGCGTTCGAGACAACCAAAAACCTCGACGAGGGGTTGGCCTTGATCATCGAGATGTGGCAGAAGGAAAAGGAGAAGGCATACAAGGCTTATGGGGTGCGTCCTTTGACACCGTAACTCGATGATGAGAGCCGCCCGAGGGGACGTGGAAGCTGACGTGCAGCACAGGGCGTGCCTGCTGCACCGTATCCGAATCCTGGTGCGCCGTACCCGACCGCGGTGGCCCCGGGCTACCATCAATACCAGCAGGCCCAAGCGCAAGCTCACTATCCTCGGCCCAACCACGGCAAGCGCCTGCCCGACCCAGCAGAGCTCGCAAACCGGCTAGAAGAAGCGCGGACATCAGCCAAGCTTCTGGAGCAGTTCGTGGCTTGCACGCCGCCCTCGGAAATCCTCTCCAACGACCTCGTCAAGGAGTTCGCGGACCGGTGCGGCAGCGCCTCGCGCAGCATACAAGGGTACATGAGCGCCGAGGACCCGGCGCCCGACAACGACACGATGGAGAGCCTGATCGACACCAACGAGCAGCTCCAGCAGGCCCTGAACCACCACCGCCGCGCCGTGCTGCAGGCAAAGAAGCAGCTCGGGAACGGCGGGTCCAGCAATACCTCGGGCCCGGCGCCGCAAGAACCACACTCCACGGCCCCGCCGCCCGTCCCCTCCCGCAGCGCCGTAGCCGGCGAAGGCATCGGTCGAAGCGGAAGCGGCAGCAGCAACAGCAACAGCAGCGGTAACGGCAAAGGTAAAGCCGTGTCCGACCCGTTCAATCACCGCTCGGCCCTCGACGACCACGACGACGGGCAAGATCCTTTCCGGGACCCTCCATCCGAGTACCAGCATTACGCGGATGCCTCGTCGTCCTCGAGGCGGCTCGGCGCCGGCGCCGGCGCCGGCGCCAGCGACCGCGGCCCGCCCCCGCTGTCATTTGAGTCGTCCCATCCTGGATTCGGGGGAAGCTCTGGTGGCAGCGGAGGCGGTTCCTCCTCGGCCGCGGCGGCGACTGCTGATGGGGGGCACGCCTATCGGTATTAGCAGACTGTTTAGGAACTGGGTGCCGGGGCGTGCGTCTTAGGAGGCGGCGGCGGCGGCGTCTGACGCGAAGAAATATGCATCTCACGTTGTTTAAACCCCATCACTTGTTTCCTGTGATGGGCATACTTTCGGGTTGGGATCCATGACTTCAGCTTGTTTTCTTCCTCCTTCCGTTGCTCTTCTCTCTTCCGTGTGGACCGGGGACGGTGTGTTTCCGTGCTCTGCTGTGTTTAAGCAACTTGAAACGATTCCATGAGCGGGGAATGAAGTTCGGATATTTTGTTTCGTCTCAACCATGTCACCATCTAGTCTGAGCGTTCCTCGCTGCTGGTTGTCTTTTGATGTTGATTGTACATACAAACTTATTTCCGTATCCAGCCTTGACGTCACCGTCAATTTCGTAAGCCGTCGGCTTTCCGCCGCGCGACCTGTTCTTCCGGTCTTCTTCAATGAAGTTCTTCACACGCTAACTAGCCCAACCGAGATCCCACACTTCGCTGCAGCTCCATGGTAATGGCGGCAATATAAAATAGTGCCTCCCTTCGTGGCGACACGTACCAAGTCACCATTTGTGGCGATTCCTGGCGTGCCAACCAGGAGGAGGGGGGAGGAAAGGTAAGGACAGAGGATGGATTTGTCCATGAGCCAGCAGAGTGAGAGTCAAACCTTACGAGTCACACCGGCCGAGAATGAGTTGCCGTGGGTGTTTTGCCCCTTTTTGTGTCGAATCCTTCGCCTCACGGCTAATTAAATCTTCGAACGACAACTTGCTAAGAAACGTTGGACTCCTTTGACGGAATCCTAAAACAGGACGAGATCCTGTTTCTTGAGTATTGCGCCCCATTCTTCCAGAGAAAGGTGTTGGTGGAGGCTCAAACGCGTGACTCAAGCTTGCGAGAGAAAAGTGTTGGCTTGACGTTTCCCTACGAATCCATCTCCGTTGACTTGTTCCTTGACATCTGGAAATTGTGCTCTGGCAGGCTGAGCGCCCAGCCTTCATGAATTGCGTATTGTCTATGCAATCTTGGGCCGGACTTCGATACGACTGGTTGTGTAGCACGTTTGCGATGTATGTAATTAATACGCACATGAGAAGCTGAAGCGATGACAAGTGAAGCTCCTTAACCCATGCCTCGCCTTCTGGGCGGCGGTGATGAGAAGCGGAACTGAGGCGGATACGCCCCATGCACAGTTCTATCCTTTTCCTTCTTAGGCTCTTCCGGGGTTATGCTTGGCTAACTTAGCCATCTGCAGATAGAACGCAAGTGGTTACACAGTCAACATCCCTCTTGTGCGGCCACGAGCAATTTATCAGGGTAATGAGGTTTCTAGACCGTCAGTGCCGACGTGCCTTGCGTGTCAAAGCAGCGCAATCCTCGATCAGCGACCTGGAAGATCAAGCAGCACAGACACTCCTACCTCCTAAGTATAATTAGGCATCGAGATATGTAAAATGCTATGTCGCCTTCTATCCGATGAGATGTTGCTGGCCTTGCTGTCCCAAGTCCTGTCTTCTGGAACTGACAGCAAGGGCCTGAAGAGTACAGCACTCTAGACCCTGAAGGCTAGCGCGGTTGAGGCTGTCCCAGCTACCGAAAGAGCGGAATCAAAGGATCCTCTCTTCCAACACCCAAACTCAATTTTCGAGATAGGGGACATCAAATGTGATATGACAGTCGAACATCGATTCAACGGTTGAAAACGTTCGACGCTAGCGATGTCCCCCCCGACGAGGAGAAGATCTTAGTGACTCACCTCGAACAATAAGACCAACTTATGTATCCCCTAGTGTAAACCCATGCTCTCGACGATTGAAAACCATTGGAGGCGTAGTTGTTTTTCCATGACTCCACTCGACGCTTTGTCGTCCTCGCGAAGCCGGGCCCCTTGTTGATACCCATGCTTGAGTCTCCACAAAGGTGAGCGAAATAGGTCTGTAGCTTGACATGGACGAGAGAAGGATGTTTGATTATTTCCGGAGCGAATTCGGGAGCCAGAAAGTTCCGTTCGAGGTACGGGTGTGTTGATGACTGTATTCGGTCTCCGGTGTGTCTATGTCCGTTAGGTCGATGGAGTGTGCCGGACATGTTTGGAGTCCAAGTTCGAGGCGGTGGTTAGTTTGAATAATGTAAGCTGTTGAACCAACCAGAATAGGTTGGCTATGTCTCTGTCAGCGATCCTGAGGCCGGCCTGGACTAATAGTTGTAATGGAGAGCTGAAGCGGCGGTATGTACTATGTACAATACGTACCTGATCGTCTGCTTACCAAAAGAGGAACAGGAACAGAAGGACAGGGGAGAGGATACAAGGTCAGACAATGCTTGCCTTCTCGGGCTGCTGAAGGAGCTCGATCAGACATGTGGCGGTTATCTTTCGACCCCATCCCTCGTTTCGTTGTTCCTGCGAACGGAGCACTCCCATAGAGTTGCCGAGATCCGACAACCGTCCATTCCCAACTCCTTGATACGGCGGAATGGGCCCGGATTTTTGCGGCATATCGATGTTCATATGAGGTAGCTTGATTGTGACTCCGTAAGCTGACGGCAGCTTGCCAAACCTATTGCGGTCTTGGAAGCATTGGTCAAACGCCCGTTTAAGGAATATTTTCCCAAAGGGGGGAAGAAGGCGACGGTGTCCCATATTTTCGATTTAATTATCGACTTATGCTAGCGGCAGCTTTTCGAGTATTATGCGGATAGCTTGCGGCCGACTCCGAGAGGGTCCGAGGTGTGCTGGGACGGAGGCGATGGTTCAGTACTTGACACCATCCTGTGCGGCGGTTAAACGTTCGTCATATCTTGAGAGAGCTAGTAAGAGAGGGCTGACTTCGCGGTGGCCGAGAGTGGGCGGAAGGAAGGAAGGAAGGAGGTAGCAGGTCGTTGAAGCTGCTAAAATTAAACCTGAAGTCGCGATGGGGAGCGGCTCGACACCAAGCGGAGGCCCAACAGCGCTTCTGAAAGCAAACCATTAGCTCGTAGACGACGCAGGCTTGGGGCTCTGGTGGACGTTGAACAGGAATGCAAGGTGTTGGGGGCTGGTTGATGTGAAAAGGTTTTGGAGAGGCAAGTACTTCTGCTGCGGAGCGTCCCTCCTTATTTTCAGGTTGGGTGCTTTGGACCACTGCCTCGATCCTTCCCGCTTTGAAACATGACCCGCCTAGCGTGTGCTTGTATACATAACAAGTTGCAACCTACAACATGCAGAAGTCGGATTCAGTCAGTAACCGGCGTGGCAACTGCCTCCTGCTGGCGTAACTTACCCAACGAAGGTTGCATGTTCTAATTATTGCCGAGTTGGCGTGAACGCGAGCCCTCCTGCCGATGCGCGCGCAGCGGTCGCTCAGGCTGCTGGGCATTTGTTTTATCCATACCCTACTCTCGGGTCAACGATCCAGTGGTTGTGCCACACCTCGGTGTCTCACCTCGAACTGTTATGGTGGAAAACTTCTTTCTTGGCTGTCTTTGTCTCAGATCGGAACCGAGACGTCCAAGGATTTTTTTTTTAAAAAAAAGCAAACGGATGTCTGCTGGACGGGAGAGAATGACACAGACCCGATGGTTTGGGCTGTCTGTGCAAACCGTACTGCCAGCATCCAACATGGCACCATTCACAAATCTAGACGTCACCGGGGCAAACAATCCAGACTGTCGAATGCTGTTTCTGATGATGCGGTCGGCAGAACGAGCTCGTCGCTCTCCAGCAAGGACGGAGCCCTCCGCGAATCCCTCCCCAAAGCAGAGAGCCCAGTCCCTGCTTCGGACTCGACCAAGCGACACTAACAATGATGGCGCATTTGCAACGCGCAGCTTGAAGCCTCCGGCACACCGCCCGGCTCGCCGCACCTTCCCCCATCAGCTTGCTCGCCCCAGCTCCCGTCAGATGGGAACAGTAAGGGAATTCGTTTTTTGAATTTACACTAGCATACGGAATACTGTATGTACGTACATACAAGTACCTAACGGCACGACGTTCGCACAGGTACCGCCTCCGTTTCTGCACAGTACAAGTACGCGGCGTTCTGTAACCGCAGGAGTCAGTCCGATCCCTCCCCTCCACCCCTTTTCCGCGAGGGGGCTCGGCCCGTTACGGGACCAGCAAGTTATAATAAGTGATGATCTAATGTCCCTAAAAATCCGCGCACCGACGCCTGGGGCTGGGAGGGCGCGTGGATCGCCAGACGGGCAGTTCCACCAACCCGGGGCAGGGTGTACAAAGCACAAAATACGGAAGTACTCCGTACTGCAAGCATTCCTCTAGAGTAATAATCTGATCAGTGTAGGATTGGGCCAGGTTGGCACGCCATCCTGCGAGTCATGAGGGGTACTACTTGGTCATGGATGTAGCTTGTTGGGCGCTCACTCGCTTGGCGGGATGGCCGAGGCGCTGATGCCCGAAGGATCGCACAACGGGCCTTCCCCAGGCCTCTGCTTTTTAGTGTAGGTAACCCTCACGCATCGCCGCATCGCCGCAGCAGCTGAACCTGTTGGTCTCCATGCTGGTCGCCGCTTTCAGCACCGTTCGGCCAGCAAAATAACTTGCTTGAGGCGCGTGTAAGATTCAGATGCCCTCTCCGCTGTTTCCCAGAGCGGCAGTGCTGCCTGAAAAAGTGTCGTCACGTACTTGCCCGCCCATGAGCATGATAAGTTTCGAGCACAAGGATTTGCGAAACCAGTGCCGAGGAACTGCCTCCCAGCAAAAAGTATGCGCCAGGTGATAAGTCACTCACTACTTTACCTAATAGTAGTTACGCGGTATGAGCAGTTCTTGTGAGCCTGCACCTAGCGGCGCTCAACACTGTGACAAAGCGAGAACCAAGCATCAGAACTCCCCGTTGGCTCCTTGCTGCCCTCCTTAAGGCTGTTTTAGCAACACGTGCAGGATGGCTTATAGAGGGAGCAGTGCCTCGCGTTGTCCAGTTCAGGAAAAAAAGAGCCCATCGGGGCGCTAGGCGTTGGATTGCATGCGGTTGATGATGGCTAATCTCACACCCGGCTGCCTTCCTCCAAGTAGTGTAAGCATACCGCTTATTGTGCCCACCAAGTCTGTAGATGGCTAGCATGATTCACCAGGAATCCAACAGGGTGCAAGAGCGGCAAGTTTCGGGGGATGGTAAACCGTAAGAAACGTGCTCTTCACCACAAGTATTCCAGCCTGTGCAGAGCGTTGGCCTAGCCCCGGAGATCTCTTGTTTCGCCATCAAAGAGACCGCTCAAGGGATTGACTCTCTTACACCACCCCCTCCCCCTTCCCTTTTCCCCCCTTCCTCCCCTTCTCCCCCCCCCCCTTGTGCCCACCTTCAGCGATCTGACTTGTAATGTAGACATGGGACATTGTGACAGTCCGGGTCTCGAACCTGCATCCTGACTTCGCCCCAGAGAACAGGAGGTGGAGGGGCGTCCAAAATGCGCAAAAGCACCGCCCCTTGTGTCCCGGGCATTACACTAGCTGCTAGTGGAGCACCGGCACAGTGCCATGCGTTGAGGGCTGCGACGACGATCAGGGATGGGTCCGCCCTCTCGACAGCAGCAGCGCAGCAAGTGGGCACATCCTTGGAGTGTTTGCCTTTTGGTTGTCATGGATGGGCTCTCAAAAGCATCCTTGAAAAAAGGACAAAACGGCGGGGGCGAAGATGGTTGCCGAGGCTCTAGTTAATTCAATAGTGTCCCAGCGCGTCGTTCCGTCATGACATCCTAATCTTGGGCGAGAAGAACACATGCAACAACAGCCTCCCTATTAACTATACCGACAGCGAGGACACCTGTAAGACCGGTG
>NW_027192563.1:197908-217159 GCF_042370625.1 Thermothelomyces heterothallicus | reverse complement strand
CCCCCCCGCCGCCGCCCGCGGCTGCAAAAAGGAAAAAGGAGCGCGACCTTGACGTTCCATTCCCGGAAACCCGGTTCCGGTGGCTACTCCGCGGCGGGCCTTAGCGGCGAAATCAAGCGACGCTCGAGATTTTGCTGGGATACCGCCGCTTGCTGCTCCGGCTTTCTCTCTACCCCTCCTCCGTCTCTCCCACTCGCGATGGCCGATGGGGCACGAGAAGTATTTGTGGCCACACACGCCGTATGCGGCATTCAAGATTGAATCACCATGCCACTTTTGGAGTAGAGCGGATACCCTCAAGGAAAGGATCCCTTTTCACTTTTGTCCACCCTTTCCTCCTTTTCCACGCTTCGCGGCACTTTTCCGCCCTGTCAGCTCGTTGTCGTCCCCCGCTCGTTATTCCTGCCCAACCGCGTGGCCAGCGGACGGCGGCCCTTATTAGTCGCTTGCTAGCTTGCTCCGAGTCGCAGATCGCATTGGCCTGCTCCTACGGGGCGGCGGGCGACGGGAAGTGGGTAAGAAAGATGTGGGAACATGATCAGGAGCAAATTACTGAGAAAAAAAAGAAGGGAATGTGGAACACCATGTGCTACCTGTAGCACGCTGGTCCTTGATTGATGTGCCCCGAAGCTTGGTGAGGTCGGTGGCTGCTAGACTAGCGCAATCAAACTGCCTGCACACTTGTTTACAACCAATCTCGCAAAAGCGAAAAGGTTCGAAGACCTGATCAGAGAGGGTCGAAAAGAATGAGAAAATTAACAGAATACAAAAGAATACAAAAACGCAAAAGAGAAGAAAAGAAAAGAAAGAAAGAATGCAAAGAAACAAGAAACAGATAAAGTTATCAGAAAAGCCACCTGTGCCGTGAGGCAATACCGTTCTTCTCCCATGCACCCCGTAAAATCGTGAACAATCAAAAGTCGCATATTATCCAACAACGTCCGCGCAAACAATTAAGGCCCAGCTTTCGTATCATGAAGACTTCATTGTCACATCCCGGCAAGAACCCGGCCCACCGGCAATGAAGGTTAAGACACCTTTTCCCGACATGTCGTACAATGCGGAAAAAAAAAACATGAATGACCAAGACCGACAGATATGTTGTCAGAGCAATATGAGACGCAGGATGAGGTGAAGCAATTTCTGAGAAAGCGGGGAAGAAAATTTGAGACTTGCATTATTTCTCTCGCCATCCGAGGTGATGAAAAAGACTCGGTAGGCTGCCCGAAGCTGCGCGATTCTCATCGACGAATTCGGGGCTATATCCCGAATCAACGACCGCAGCGAACTGCGAAAATCGCACAGCTAACATCTTGCCGTATTATCTCTCCTTCTCCCCCAGAGGTCATCAATACTACTGCCAATCGAAAGATCTTTTTGAGGGATCACGACCGCCGGTTCAGCCTTCCCAGCATGTTTCGATCAATATCGTTGACCGCGCCACGAGGACCCGGGCCTATCAGGTTATCCAAGCTCATCGGGTTCGGCTGCCCCTTCGGTTGAGGCGCGAGCTGGGATTGCGGCTGCGGTGGCGTTTGCGACGGTCTCTCTTGGGGTGCCCGTAACGGGGGCTGTGGCGGCATGGAACGACCGGGGCTGTTCTGGCCCGCGGCCGGAGCCTGATCGGCATCATACGAGCTCTGATGATACGAGGTATGATAACCCGTAGGCGGGGTGTCGTTGCTATTGATCGAAACAGGAGACCGCCTCCTCGGGTCCTCGTCCGCCGGAAAATTTGGAGGAGGCGGCCGGGGGCTGTGTTCCTCCTCTGGAGGGCGCGTCCGCCGGCGCCCGGGATCTCTGTCGTCGTATGGCGGATATGAGCCCGTGGGTGAGTGCATTGGGGGAGTGTTGTTGTGGTCAGACGGCGGGTATGGATAAGCGCGAGCTTGCGGAGCTGAGGCGGCCGACGGGGGCAGTGGCTGACCATAAGCCCCGTAAAGTGGCGTCCCCGGCGGGACTCCCCCAGGAACAGCCGACACCGGGACAAAGGCGGCGGAAGAATTGGACGACACCGGCTGGAATATGCAATCGATCCGGAGCTTGTCACAATTGGCACATTTGCCGTTGGTGGTGTGCGCGTAACCACTGCAACGAATCTGCCAGGAGTCGGGTCAGTTTGGAGTCTCTTAAGAAGGGCTGAAAAGGAATTTCAAATACCTTTCGCTTTCGGCAATACCGGCAGGCAATCGAAGTTCTCTGTCTGGGTGCGGACTGCTGCTGTGACGGCGGCGGCGGCGGCGGCGGTGGCGGCGGCGGCATCCCGTAAGAATACGGTCCCGGCGGCGGATATCTGTAGTAGTCGGGTCCGTACCCGCCAGCCCTTGCCGGGGGCTGCTGTTGCGCATCGTAGTACGGGTCAGGATATGGTCTCCGGTCACCGTACTGCCTCTGATCATCATATATCCTCTGATCGTCGTACTGCCTCCTGTCCTCGTACTGTCGCCGGTCGTCATACTGCCGCCTGTCTTCGTACGGCCTACGGTCGTCAAACTGACGTGGATGCTGGGGGGGGATCGGTGGAGGGTAGCGCGCGTCCGGCTGCGGAGGGTAGCGCGCATCCGTTTGTGGAGGATACCGCGCATCCGGCGGGGGAGGGTAACCGTTAGAGGCCGGAGGGTCTGGTTGCCAACTCCTCGGGTCTGATTGATACCTCGGATCCGCCGTGTAACTCCTATCCGGATAGCGTGGGTCTGCTTGGTATGACGGGCCTGAAGGCGGGTAGGAGGATATTGGAGGAAGCGCGGCGCCGTCTGGGCCTACGGGGGGGAGCCGCCTTCGATCCTCGCCCTCGGGAGGTGGGTAGCGCAGGTCCTCGGCATTGTTTCGTGGAGGATCTAGCCTCCCTCGTCGATAATCATCCGCCATGCTTGCAACTAATTGTGCGCGGTACTGCCGGTACCCGCTCGTGTGGATGGGAGAGGAGGACGTCCCTCGGTGGTGCTCCGGAGCGACCCTCCTCGACCGGCTGGGGGACCCGTAGCTTGACGAGTTCTTTCACAAGACTAGAGACGGCGCAGATCTCTCGCTTTCCCCAGACTACTTGAACTCCTTGCAAATATGTTCTTCACCTTGCCACGTCCGGGGTAACCGTCCAGCTGCTGTCCAGGCGAAAGCAAACCGTGGTGGCGACTCTCTGACCCGTAAGTGCACGCAAACTCCGGGCGACCAGAGAATCCGGTGATATGGGTCACGAGTTGAGAAGAGAACCCACGAGGCGTGGCGGGGAAGTAGGCGCTATGGGCGAATAAATAGAGCGCAAAGAAGTGCGGGTCAGCTGGGGGGGAGGGGGGAGGAAACGGGTAATGATGTCTGGTCGCGGGAACTGGAGCGAGCCTTTTTATCAGGAGCGGGAGTTCCCTTGTTGCTGACGGCCTGGGTCCCGAAGTTAGCGTGGATGGATGGATGCAGTGCGGGCGGACACAACCACAGCGGGGCAGAAAGGGAAAAAAAATAACTGGAACCCAGGGGCTGCATGAGAACAGCAGAGCCCCCAGGGTGGAACGACGCAACGAAGCAGAGACGCAGCTCGCTGCCTAGCAGCGAATCAAGTCGCTTCCCAAGAGTCCCAGCAGCTAGTGCGAAGAGTTTCGATCGGCCACGGTGGGTAACCAAAGGAGGCACCGGCTGACAGACGACAGGGGAGCGGGACATGGATGGAAGCGGGAAGGAAACGGAAACGGGCGTAATGTGCAGTGTTAGCTGCATGCGCGTGCCCTTGGTGCGTGTGTGATGGGGTGCGGGAAGGGGGGTGAATCCATCCGTACTAAGTACAGAGTAGTTAGTGTCATAGAGCTGCGGTTGCAGAGTCGACAGGGTGGTGCGGGATGAAGTTGCGTGGGCGCACGGCCGGATTCGACCGAATGACCAAATTGGAAAGAACGCAGTTACCCAGGCTCAAGACACTGGCTGCGCTTGCAGAGAGAAGCGGACTTTGGCTTGCGACTTCGTAGCCTTCGTACCTTGACCGCCTCCTTGAAGTGTATGTATGTACACTCCTCCCGTTTCCAGAGCCGTGGCCAATGAAAAAAAAAAAGGAAAAGAAAAGAAAGGGAAAGGAAAGGGAAAAAAAGGTCGGCGAGTAACTAAAATTGAGGCCAGCCATAAATGGTGCCTGGCCAAAAAAAAAAAAAAAAAAAACCGTTGTGTTGCGTGCAGGTGACATACCTCGGAAAAGAAGCTGGAGGTTGGTGGGCAGGAAGGCAGGTAAGCAGGGTACCAGGGATGTACCTCAGGTAACGTTATATACGGATTACTGTGTACAGTACCCTGTTTTCCGCGGAGTGCCAGCGTGACCAGATCCGTTTTCGAGTGTCTCGGCGTCGAGGAGTGGTTCGTCAAGAAAGGGAAAAGAAAATAAGCGAGTAGACTACCCAGGCTTGGTATGTCGCTGAGGTGAGTTGCCGTTACGCAGCCTCGAAAATAGTTTCCTGGCGAGCGACGCGGCGCATCCTGGAAGAACCCAACCTTTGTTTCGGGATGTCGGGCTGGCCCGGGGCGGACAAGGGGTTTGACGGGGTTGCTGGGAAGCGCCAAGTCCAAATCGAGTCTGGATGGACCGGCCGTCTGACAAACCGGCGTGGGCTTGCAGATTGGAAAGAGAACCGTGGAATCCCAGAAACAACGTAACGGTGCGCGATTCAGTTGTGAAGCACCGACCGTCACCGGGGAAGTCGCGAAGAACTTGGAACAAAGTAACTAAGTGGAGGGATGGATGGGTCAGCCTACTTGTAGGTACTTGCTATGATTGGAGTTCCAGCAGGGCGAGGGCCGCCGCAGCAACAGACAGATGTTGGGTCACAGGCTCAGCGGCGCATGCACACACCCTGGCGCCGGATCCCCTTGGCCACTGACTGAGTGTGGGAAGTTTCAAGGAGTCCCCAGCAACGGAAACGGTGGCTTGGAGGGGTGACGGCTGGATCATGGAGGCGATGGAACTTGTGCCGGGAGCAGGTGCGGGCCGCGGTCCCAGTAACTAGTGTACGAGCCCTTGCCCGCGGCTGCGCACCCGCCGAAACCCATCCAGGGGTTTGTCGGTACTTTCCATTACACGCGTCGTTTCTAGGGGCCTCCATACGGTACACAGTAGGTATGTACTGGACATACGCCCAAAACTGCAAGAATAGGTTCCTACCAAGGAAAGGGAGATTTTGGAAGATGCATTTCGTACTCAATAGGTCATTTGGTCTAATGGTACTTTGTACGCGGCATGTGTAGATTGCTCCTTCCTACCAAGTATGTACATACCTGACATTACATGGTAGGTACGGAGTAGGTACCTAATACCAAGCTGCTATTGGCATTACTGGTACAGTTCAATACACAACTGTACCGAGTTGATCTCTCTATGCAACCAGGGCGATTGACGCGGCAGGGTTTCGCACTCGTTCACTCAGCTGGCCTCAATTGATTGCAGGTTTAATCTCCATAGCTGATGCCACTTTTGAGAGGAAGTGTATGTACGGACCTACACGACATCAACTTAGGTATCTAGGGTGTAATATTTTGACTACGCCACAAAAGGCGTAGCGGCACTGGCAAGGCCGCAGTTGGGGCCGCAGGGCAAGGGCCGAATCCTCATTCGTGTCGACCGCGCAAGGCAGGGCTCGGTAGAATTGCAGATGAGATTAGACTGCGTAAAACTCCCATCCTGCGGTACTAGTAGATAAGGGATGATACTACCAAACGTGCTACGATGTAGCGCTGATTCTGCCAAACGTTTACTAGAATTTAAGAAACGCTTACAAGTTGCAGCTCCGAAATTGCTTGGCCCATTGTTGGGGGCGATGTTGGGCCACATGACGATCCGTAATACACTGCGCAGTATACCGGTTGGGTGTCGGTTGGATGGGGGCCAAATAAGGGATCTGGCAGATTGCGGGAGAGAAGGGCGAGGGCACCGCGTCTAAATAATAATGGCTCGGATATTCCGCTCTCTAGTGTTATCCATACACACACTACACGTGGGGGAATGGTTTGAGCTCTTACTGCGTAAGGCGGGCAGCTATGAAACTTGGGTTGTCTGTCTTACCCAAGCAGGTCTGATGGCACGAAGGATAATAGAAAACGAACGACTACGGGATAGAGAAACGCCACCATGTCCCGATGCGCTCGCTCACACACGTCGAGCGACACCCTTGACTTCGGCCCGATGCGTTTATCGGGTTTCCTATCGCCTTCGGCATGCACAGTGTGTTCATGAGGGCTGGTGAAAAGAGAGGGCGCATCTTTACAAGACAGGCGTTGGTTCCTTATTTAAACCTTGTATCTCCGCTAGAAGCCGCCAAAGGATTCAACGGCTGGGGCGCAGCCCATGAACACCCAGGTTAATTAACACGCGCCGCGGATCGGGACACCCTGCATCCTGCGGTACTATCCACCTAGAACTTGAGAGACGCTTCCAACTCTCAGTAGTGGCATTTTTTATAGACGGGATGCAAAGTCTGGAGAGTTTGACGTGCGGCATCCATGCCTTGTGGTGGTCGCGATGCCCGAAGTGACCTGTGTATGTGCCTATAATGCGGGTTGTGGGTTCGCTAGATGCCTTCCAAGGTTGGTATCAGAATATCGTCGGCGTAGTACCAGCCGCGAGGGAAGTTGGTGGTATCGAAGAATAAGTTAGACAATCTGACATCCGGCACCAAGGCTAAAAGCATGACGCGAATCGCAAGGCTGAAATGTCGAGAATCCATCTTGGTGTTGCGAAACTCTCCTGGCGACCCGAATGCAATGGCATCTCAAACATCTGAGAGATCGGTCGGTTGGTACCTACCAGGTACCTACCTGATCTGAGGCACGTACACCTGAGGCATGCGACGCGGCACGCTGTCGATTATGGTACTGCGCCTATCTGAAATGCCCAAGGTTTCCGGGTTAAGCTCCGGCGCTCCGAGACCTGCCATAAGTACCTTACCTACCCTAACCTGACCATACCAACCTGATGACCGAGCATTCAAGGGGCCCGCCCAACCACGATCCACGTCAACATGACGGGAGCAAAGCGGCCCAGGTGAGACATGTGGCTCACCCACGGGCTTTCGCGTTGCCTTGCATCTGACATTGAATGCCACCCTTGGTACGATAATAGCGATGCAACCAGTCCATTCTGATCACCACCCCGTGGGTCATGGAAAGTAGGCTCAGGCCCGCAGTTTGGACGAAGGTGGACACAGAAGGTCGCAGGTATCGATCAAGCTCGACGCCGCTTGCCAATAGAGAAAGATGGGGGGCCCGGATAAATGGAAACACAGTAACAAGGAAACATTCGGAATCGACAAAAACGACGGCCAAACAAGGACAGGATGCATGGTTTCCGCCGAATTGATTTGTCGGGTTCCCAGCATTCGCGCGATCGATCGTCCCGGGTAGCACGTCAGACGGAAACAGCGGGACGCGGCAGCATCGAAGCAACCAAACTTCCCGTGCCGTCCCACACGTTCATGGCTTGTCTCGGCCTCTGCTGACTATGGTCTCAATGGCACGCTGAACGTGCCACACTCTCAGGTTCGAGTCACCCCGCCTGGCACGGCGTGCCCAATCGCTGACTTGTGTCTCAGCAAGACCACTCCGGTGGTCTAGACCATTTGAGGCGAACCGGCCCGGGAGATATACTTTTCTTGCCGACAGCCGCATGCCTTTCCCGTCGCATCCCGCTCTGCCGAGAAATCAGGACGCAGCCAGGAATTGGCCTCTGGGGTCCAGCGGGCCTCCCCGCTTGCGCATGAGAGCGTAGATCACCAGATTGCCGGTTTGTTCAGCTGCCGAATACTGCAGAGGTACAAGCGGCGACGATGCTCAACATGCGTATGTACCTACCTTATGTACTGTACATATCTAGAGCAGGTAGGTATGTATGTACAAAGTCCACTAGTGCGGTGCGGTCCTTTAGTGTATGTATGGAGCACATAATTACATACCAGCATGCGTCTCAAAACTGCGCCAACTCACAGCACATGCTCCATGTTTCCGCTGGCGGGAGGAATGGCCAGATCTCAAAGCAATCGGGGACACTGTGTGGTTCCAACTGAAAGGCAGGGGCAATTGCCGCCACCGCATCTCTTCCCGAGTTGCTTGAAGCCAGCGGTTGCAGGGATCCGGTTCGGCGCTACCCGAAATGTGATCTCTCCTCCTCCGCTTTCCCAGCCCACATTACTCTACTCTACGGAATACGTCACCTGCAAATGTTCTCGTGAACAGTGGGTCGCCGCCGCCGCCGCAACTGTGGTGCTGCGTGCTGCGTGTTGTTGTGTCACGAAGTGCGCAGCTCGAAAATGTCGCAGTTGGCCTGCAGTGCCAAAGACGGGCTATCCTTGCATGACAAGGCGGCGGCGGCGACGATGACCTCCCGGTTCCGGAGTCAGCATTCGGCGCGGCGCAACCGGTTTCCCCGCAACTGCTACTTGGAGGAGTCTCCTACAGGGCCTGGGCGACTCTGGTTGCCTCCTGGATTCGTTTGGCAACACACAAGCCGGAGATGAGGGCACGACTTCTCGAACCAACCGCCAACACTCCCCGCAAGCGGCCGCGGTCGAACCCCGCCTTCACGACCTTCATGTCACACTGGATCAAAACGATCGGCAACGAGTCAACCCCCCCCCCCCCCCGCCGCAGGGACTGATACACGCAGCACACCGAGGTGGATATACAGCCCACCTTTCCCCAAGGCCTGGCCTGTAGCAAACGGGGGTCGCAAACGAACGTGGAGAGACGTGACGGGGCGGTGCGCATAAGATGAAGGCGCAAGCTCTTGCTAATGCACCAGAGCACCTGCAATCCTGAGAGGCTTGAGGGAGCATGCACTCTAGTTGGATGGTTGGCGAGTCTTGCAGACAACAGCTCCCGCCCCGGCCCCCATGCCCCCGGCAGCCTCAGCGAAGGTCGGAAAAGGTCATGATAACATGCCACAACCAGCCAAAAGGGGGAAGGGGGGAGAGATATTGCTCTATGGTCCGGTCATCGGTGGAGTCTTCCATCATCATCCTGCAAAGAAAAGACGGGCGGCTCGCCCTCCGCCAAGAGCCTCGTATATACACTACGGTACGCAGTACTACGGGAATCCCGCCTGTGGGAGGTCTGTATGAGAGTATAGATGATTGTATCGCAAGTACGCAGCCAGCAGCGCTGCGTACAATAAGCGGTGCAGGACGATACCAACAACACTCGGGCTGGCAGCCTGTGAATGGCCGCCTCTCTCCGCTGCCAAGCAATCCTCCAGGTGGAGACAAGGATCGGATGGATCGGTGGAAAGGCGAGCGACTTTGCGGCATGGATTCGCGTGCCGCCCGCACCTTTTTAGGCTCATCCCGTTGCCTTTCCGACGGGGTGAGGCTCTCATTGGCTGGCCCCGTCTGCATCCTGATATAGCACTTCTTGACTGCTCCTGCATGGCAGGCCGCTGCGGCACAGGTGCTTCTCGAAGCCATTGGCCGAGGGATAGGTGGTCTTCGGCCCCCAGCTTCGAAGGATGATGAATTGGTTTTGGGACACCTGGTAAGCGCGCCAATTGCTGCGGCTCTATCGCAGCTGTTCGGTCTCTCTCTCTCTCTCTCTCTCTCTCTCAGACTGCATCACATAGTGCGGCAGTGTTTGGGCAGGAAGGGGACGGGACCAGAAGTGGTCATCGGAGTCGTATAGGTGCCTCGTTAATTGGACGGACTGCGCGGCCGGAACGGCTATCTAGACGTGTGGAGTGCGAAACACATGAATTGTTTGGATGGACGTTATATACGGAGTACGGACGTACTCTGTAATTAAACTACGTATGTGGCGAGCATCTTCGCTTGAAGGTTTTTACCGATCGCCCAGTGTCAGAGGTCTTTTGAGGTCCCGCCGCCGTACAACACAAGAAATTGCAAGGTTTGAGCAAACAGACCGAATATCTTGGCTCGGGAGCGTGAAGACTGCGTAGCTGGGCGCTGATCAGGAGTAACTGGGAGCACCCCGGAACCCATCCCTGGAACGCTTCAAGAAGCGAGGTAATGACCCTCCATTCCACAATGCTATTAACTATTGCTTTTGTTAGTTTCATTGGATGGCACAGTTCTCGGGCAGTCCGACGAGCGTGAAACTCTGCATTAATTAACCGAAGCTTCCTGCCCTTTATCATATGCATGAATGTCATCATCCCAACCTGGGTTGAAACCTCGGTAAGAACTTCCCTACTGCCCAGTTGCTGGAGTAGAACAGTATGCCGCAGTACTCCGTAGGTCTTGTTGCAATTTAATTCGACCCTGGGGTTCTGCTCTCGATCAGACCCTTAATTACCATGTAGTGCATGCCAGGGCAATACAACCTGGCTGGGGAGAGGGAGAGAGAAAGTTCACGGACGAATTTCAGGTGCGTGCACACCATATCAACGTTTCGCTTCCGTGAAACGGGAACAGATCAAGGGGTAGCATAGCCTTTTGAAGTCGCATTATTCATACGCACGTTCAGCTTGGCCGCCACTGCGCGCTAACTAATTCATAATGGTGGCTCGTAAATCAGAGCAAGAGTCCATCCTCAATTCGAACCGACGTTGCAGACGGGAGGAACCCCTGAGCCTGTTAATACTGGTGTCAGATCCAAATCTCAAAAGGCAACCCCGCAGCGTCTTACTCCGTACACTAGTGTACACAGCAGATCGTGTACTCTGAGTAGTGTAGCCGGGCGAAGAAGCGGAGCAGGGGGTAATACCGCTTGCCCCAGGAAACTCATTACACGACCACTAGTTAACGTTACTCCGTTGTACTAAAGTCCACAGCATGGCCGATGCGACATGGACGACTCGAGAGCACCGGGACGGTGGGGACGGGGGACGTCCCGCGCCCGTCGTCCCCTTGCCCTGGAGTCTTTTTGGTATTGAGTTAGTTATTAGTTAACTACTATGTAGTGCCCGTCCATGGAGAGATGGTCCCACACGGTTTGCGGGAGGGCGGGAGACGGCCGCGCATTAGCATTCGGAGTTTGGTGATGAGCTTGAACCGCAAAGTAGTGTAGATGCAGGTGCACGTGTATACATTCATTCCCTTAACAATGTACTCGGACGGTATGAGAAGTCAAGAATTAAGAGTCAGAAACGACCAGATCACGTCCAGCAACAGACCGTGTGAGCTGGGAGGGCCCTGGAAGGAGCCACCTCTCGGAGATGCAGTGTTTCTCTGGCCCGCAAGGCATCACCTTGCATGGTTCCTTGCTCGCGCACGGCAATTTGCCACTTCCCTTACTCATCCCGGGATCCCCTTCCCGTGCCAAGGCAGCAATAATACTGCGTAAGGCATCTCGTCCCCAGATCACCACTCCCGGAAAATCTGGCGACGAAAAGGGAATGGGTTGTCTCACTCGTTGATGCTTGCGAAGGGAGTTTGAAGCCACAGGGGAGGCGCTAGTTTCTTTGAGGGATGATTCGCATGCGGGCGCACATCCTTAGCCTCGGATGCGACCGCCATGCCCTCGAAGAGCCCCAACCGTGTTTAATCAGTTGACGCCTCCCGTCGCTCAGTGTTTCGACATCCCAAAAACGAAAGGATTTGATTAGTGTCTGCCCGGAACCTTGGCACCGGCTCAAGATGGCATCTTACGACCAGAGCTAGTCTTAGTGCCACACAAGAAAGGTCGAGTGCATCATCAACACCACATAATTACCTCTGTCCCTCCCCACCCCGGACGATTGAGAATGTGATTAATCAGTTGCGCCGAGACAGAACCAAGACTGCTCGCTGCAGGCGAGCCTGACTCGGGCCGGGTTGGGACTCTATGTGACAGCCGTGCTGCGAAAAAAAAAAAAACGTAAGTGAGCCTTGTCCCTTTGAAAATAAATGAACGGGATGGCAGGCAATCATTCCCTGTTTGAAATAATCAAATCGGCGAAGACTGGTGGGCAGTTCGGTTCGAACAAACAGACCGCTGCGATGTGCTGAGAGCCCAGCAGAAGAGGAAATGGGATGACGGCCGGCAATTCGGAGCCCAGCTTATCGGTGCGTTTGCTGACGCACTCGAGCGACGCGGGCCATGGGCCATCCATCCAGAACGAAGAGTCTAGGCCGCCTGCCCCCGTGGTGCATAAAAAAGCGGTCAAAACAAGCCGCCTGCAACCTCGTGAACGGCTCTCCCAACCACACCCCCCCCCCCCATCTCGCCGGTAAAAAAAAAAAAAAAAAAAAAAAAAAAAAAAAAAAAAAAAAAAAAAAGGCACACCTCCCACTGCGATCCTGGGACGTACCGATATCAGCACAAACATTCGGTTGGCAGTTCCGCTCTCGGTTGGTGCGCCCATTCGGCCAGCCCGCTTTTTTGGTCACCCTTCTTCCCACAAAGGGCCCATCGCAAGCAGGCCAGAACGAATCAGCGTAGGGCTTGGCCATCACGTGATCTACCCGTCCTGCGCTCCACATCCCTCCCGCGCGCCAGTCCCCGAAAGAATTGGGGATTCAGAAGTTTGCTGGCGGGGCTGGAACCTTTGGGTGTTGGGTTCCTCCCCTTCTACACTAACTAGTGTACACTACTCCGTATCAGGCTGCCAGGCTTTCAGCCTGCCCAAGGTGCCATGTAGTGTAGCCCACGTCGCGGGCTCCGCTGGCCGTTGCCGAAACCAATGGACCCTCCGGTCTCAGGAAGGCCGGGAACGGAGTGTTCTCCGACTTGCTGGGCCATCTGCAATGTCGCGGAAAGCACAAACGTGATGCGGTTGTTCGTATCGCATAGTTACTGCAGCACCACTTCCTTCAGAACAATAGTTAGCGCTTGGGTGAGCGAGCATAGTTAACGGGGTTGGTTGCACTCCTGGTTGCTCTCCCGAACTACCTCGGCGCAGCCAGCAACGAAGCAGCAGCAGCAGCAGCAGCAGCGGTCCGTCTGCTGATTGATTGGACCCTCAGAGTATCCAACAGCATGCTTTTTGGTTCCCGCTCTTGGCCAGCGGCGCCGGTCGCCGGTCGGGGGGGCACGAGCTGGCCAGGGGTCCCTGTCGCGCCACGTTGCGTTGCAATGGGGGCCACGAAGCTTCAGGTACCTCCGTATCCGTAGTTACTTGCAGTAGTTACATCCAATCCGCGTAACTTGTACACTCCGACAAGTGTACGTACCGTACATAGTTACACTAGCGTACTATATGGTAACTTCCCGTCCCGCCTCGCCACATCTGTACTTGAGTATGTATATACCGAGTAGTTATCTATTATATATAGACTACAGAACAGAAAAAAAGTTTACTATTAGTAGGATGATATTTTTTACGGGAAAGCAAGGGTCTATACTAACTAATTGTTAACGTTTTATAGCCAAGAAGGCTGTTAACAGATAACTTTCTAATATATGAAAACTATTAAGAATTTTCATTAGTCCAAATTTTTAGCGTACTAATTTTTATAGCCTAAATTTTTAGCGTGCTAATTTTTATAGCCCCTATTTTCTCTGTCTAAATTTTTAGTATGTTCTACCTATATTACCAATTTTTTATAGCCTCTATTTTCTCTCCTCTGTAAAACTCTTTTATGTCTGTAAAATGCCTTGCCCTTATATAGTTTGCCATCTAGGTAGTTCGTAAGACCCCTTTTGCTCTTGCTATTACCGTTATAAGCCCTGTTCTACGTTTCATGTACGTTTAAATGGTATAGTTTATACTACCTGTATTAAATGTAATGGTTAATACTGCTCTAATTATACTTATAATCGTGAGGTTTAGGCTACGACTTGACTCCTTATAGCTAGTAAACCTATTAGTTAGTTACCTATTAATAGCTCTAAGTCTATTGTATTATATGATCTTGGCCTGTAAAATGTTAAGTGTATAGAATATAGAGTGTTTTACTAGCTAGATAAGCGTCTCTCTATACGTTATTTATCTCCCTTTTTATAGGCTCTTTACTAACTATTATAGTCCTTTACTATTATAAACCCTATCTTTAGCTCCTGCTACCTATAAGGTAATGTTTCTTTTTCCCTTTTTCGCGACCTTCTAGCTTTTCTTATAGACCTTTTATATACCTCTAACCCCTAAGCTACCTAGTTTCGTGACTAGTTATACTACTATAATAATGCTTTTATATTTATCTTGATCTCTATAACCCTAACTATTTATAACCTTATACGGAGTAGCCCTATTAACTTCTAGATTTATAGTATACTTTACTATCTCTATAGTCCTTTAGAGGCCCTAATAGGTACTACCCCTTAATTTATATAGCTATACTTTTATAACCTATAAGCCGTGTCTATATAAAGAGTATTTAGCTTTTCTAGCCTTAATATAGACTTTCTTATATAGTTTAATTCCTTCCTCTACTAATATAATCTGTTTGTTTAGATATACCTTATAGCCTAGGAACGCTTTAATCTGTCAAATGATATAATATAACTTTCTATTAACCTATAAATATGGCTGGTCGTTAACTACGGTTATAGTATTAATCTTTACCAGGAGAACCTACTAGTTACTAACAAGGTTATAGTTCTAATTCCTAAAGAGCAGGCTAAGGCTAGCTTTTACGATGTAGTTCTAGCCTATAGAGCTACTAATAGCTCTATATAGGCTTAGAAGTATATTTATCCTTATTCCCCTATATACCTCCCTCTTGCTTACCCTCTTATATTTCCTTATAGAGATCCTAGCTTTCGAAGGAGTTTATAGCTCTATAACTATCGAGGTCTAAACCGGACTTAGCTTAATATAGAGTAGGGTTAGTGGTACTAGTATATTTTATATACCTATTACGGATATAGTCAAACCCCCTTTCTTTTTAAGCGCCTGTTTTAATAGTTCTTAGTAGATATCTAGGCTATAAGTGACTAGTAAAAGCTTAACTAGATCCGATATAACTAGAAGGAGCTTTATATAGACCTATATTAAGGAGTATAAGACTAGCTCTACTATAGAGATAGCGATACCTATAAGCTTAGCTAGTAGGTAATCTTACCTATAAGTTACATTAGAGGTCCGCGATTTATTACCTAATATTACTAGGACTTAATAGCAATTATCTATAAGCTTAGGTACCCTACTTTCTTTATTACTATTATAGCTAACCCTAATTAGCTAGAAATTTAATATAAGCTTCTTCTAGGGTAGACTACCTTAGACCGACTAGATATTATTAGCTATATATTTAAGCTTAAGTGTCGAGCTATTTTATAGGAGCTTTGTAATGATAATCTTTTTAGGTAGTTTATAGGCAATATATAGACTATAGAATATCAGAAACGAGGCCTTCTATATCGTTATTTATTACTCTTTCTTACTTAAGAGTCTATATAGGTATATCTTATACCTATAAATATTAACTGTATAATTCGAGCTAAGCTTCTAACAGAGGCAGAAGACCTAGATAGGAGGTTATAAGAGGTGATTATAACTAATATAACTTATAGCCTATATAGTAACCTTAACCTAAATACGCCTTATATAGTTCGAGACCTATAGACTAGAGTTATAAGCTATTTAAAGTGGTTCCTAAAAGCTTTTATAGATAAGATATATATCTAGGACGATAGCTACCCCATTTATAGGTGCTATAATAATAGTTAGACAATAGTTTACTAGGTTAATAGGTAAGACGTTATATTAGATAATAGCTAGGTAGTTCCTTATAACCCTTATCTCTCTTATAAATATACTACTTATATCAATATCGAGATTTACGCGTCTATAAAGTCTATTAAGTATATTTATAGGTATATTTATAAGGGGACTAATTAGTCTATAGTCTAGCTATCTACTTTATAATAATAAAATAAGGTCGATACTTATTTATAATATCGCTATATTAGCCCTATAGAGGCTATCGTTTGTCTGTTTAAGTTTTATACTTATGAAGAATACCTACCTATATACCGTCTTCTGGTCTATCTTAAGGATTAATAAACCGTCTTCTTTCTTATAAATGTAACCCGATAAGAGCTTGTAGAGTAGATAGAGTAGAGAACAATAGAGCTTAAGGCTTTCTTTATATATAATGCTACTTACGAAGATAGCTATAATGTTCTTTATATTGACTTTCTAGCCTATTATACCTAGGATCGAAGTCTATAGGTCTAGAAACCTTGATAGAGGGGTATAGCTATTAGCTATATATACTATATACCCCCTACTATAGGTAAGCGGTACTTTCTCTACTTACTACTCTATAGTATTCTAGGAGCTTAGTCATATCAGGACTTATAGACTATTAATAGTATAATATATTTTACTTTCCGGCTTGCCTATATTGCTATAGGTCTTCTAGACTTAGATAAGAGCTAGATTGATTACTTTATAGAAGCCTCTCTTTAGTAAACTAGGTAAGCCCTTTACCGCCTATTCTATATCTACCTTACTATAGGCGATATTATAGATCTAAGAGAGCTATAGCTACGGTTCTAGGAGTCCTTTTACGATAACCTTCCTTAGCGTATAAGCCGTATACTTGGTATTCTATAAGATCTTTAATACCCTTATTATAACTATAGTCTATACCTCTTAAGCTTAGACCTAGTAGAGTATAGAAAATCTCTATAGGACTTTAATCTTCTGGAATTCTAGTACTAATGGCAGGATATCTAATAGAACTTGCTTTTATAGGCCGAGTTAGCTTATAACGCCATAGAACAGAGGTCTATATTTAAGGATATCTGTTCAAAACTTAATCCTAGTTAGTCTACGATTTTCTAGGAGGTTATAACCGTAATAGAGAGAGAGCCACAGATTACCTATTTCTTTATCTAAAGCCCTAGCAGAACTAGAAAGACCTTTCTCTATCATTATCTCTCTTTATTCTACCGCTTACAGGGTAAAGTCGTCATCTATATAATGTCTTCTAGTATTACAGCCCTCCTTCTTGATAGTAGCTATACTTCTTATAGCCGGTTCAAAATCCCGATTAAGCTCTTTAACTATAGCTCCTATATAGTTTATAAGAATACGTAGTTAGTAGCTCTTTTATAGAAAGCAAAGTTGATTATTTAGGACAAGGTTCTAATGTAACACTACTTCTATTTCGAGGCTATAAACCAAACCTTATAAGATATCCGGGGCTACGAATCTGTCTTTAGAGGACTACTAGTTATCTTAGGCAATGACTTTGCTTAGATCCTACTTATTATCCGTAAAGGAGATCGCTTGTGGATAGTTTAGGCTTGCTTATAGTACTCTTCGCTTTAGAAAAGCCTTTAAGTCTATAAACTAACTAAGAACATACAGGTATAGGGTGCTGACGAAGAGAACTATATATTTGTTAGCTAGCTATAGGACCTTTATTATAATCCTTCCTTCTATAGCCTTATTAACCCTCTTCTAGCCTTTTAACTCTACTATTTAATAGAGAGTCTTATCTAATAGGTCTATCCTTAAAATGTCCTTATACTTATAACTAGTGATTCGATAATATTTATAGGCCGAGTAATACTTTACCCTCGTAATATAACTATTAAAAACATTAATGCTATAGTTATTAAGGAGTTTCTAGGGCCTATTATAACCTACCTTTCGGTTAACGAGTTAGAAAACCCTCCTATTAATAGAGATAGTAATATACCTACCTTTACCCCTAAATTCCTACTTTTATAGGACTTTCCTTCTATTCTACCTAGGGTTTTAAAGCTTAAGGTTAGCGCTCCTATTATTCTACTTTATAACCTTGACCCGTAATAAGGTCTTTATAATAGGACTCGCTTAATTATTATACGCCTCTCTTAGCTAGTCATTAAAGGCTATATCCTTATAGGCTCCTTTGCCTTATAGCTATAGATAATACTAAAGATTAAGCTAAGTACTTCTATAGAAGAATTTCCCTATACTATTATCTAGAAGTAATTTCTAGTATAGCTCTATTTTACTATAACAATAAATAAGTTATAAGGGTAGTCTTTTTCTATTATTAGGCTTGATACTTATAAACCTATATTTTCTCATAGCTAATTTTATATTGTAATGTCTCGGGCTACAAATGTCTATAATATCTCTATTTATTTACTAGGCTATAAAGAAAGGTATAAAAAACTTATAAATATTATATATCCTAAAGTTTTAATTAGGTAGAGAGAGTAAAAGAAGTTTCATTTTATAGGTATTAAAGTATATAATATAATAAAGTAATTATATTAAATATAGCTAATAATAATTATAGCCTATCTTATAGCCTATCTTATAGCCTATCTTATAGCCTATTTCATAGGCCCTTTTATATCTCTATTCCTCCCTATCATTAGCAGACCTCTACAATAGGTTACTAATATCTACTAATACTATTCTAAGGTTATACTCTTTATTAGATGACAGGCCTAGAAATAGCGTACAGATATAATCGATACAGCTTAAGGCCTATATAGCCGGAAAACCTATAGTAGGTAGAAGGGGAGGGCAGGCAAAAGGTAGAGGGTTAGACTCTTTATAGCCGTAAAGCGGGTTAAAATCACGCCTATAGCGAGAGCTAGGGACAGGCATATATATAGCTATAGTTATAGGGGGGTATAAAGATACGTCAACCGATAAGATAAAGCCTTTAGATTCTTTAGATTCCTCCCGTTTGCTAAGAGAGGGAGAGACCGTATTTTTATAGCCCTATTGCTTACTAGTGCCGGTTTTTTTCGGTCCTTGCTTACTTTACTACTTCTTTCTCTTTATACGCGAACCGGTTTATATAAGCTCTTCCTCTATTATACGCTTTTATAGGGTTTTTTACGGAGTCTCCTACTCTAGATTAACCTATTAGTATTTTTTTAATTATACCTATAAGTTAACTTACTTTTATTGCCTTGGTAAAAGGTATAGCGCTTGGTTTTGGAGTTATAATAGTAGCTAGAATAGGTACCTATACTAGTATTATCATTTAATATAATATACTTTAAAAATAGGCCTATACCCTTGCTATAATAGGTATAAGGGGATTTTATAGGCTTGCCTATAATATATATAAGTAGTGCCTTAAGGTTAGTAAGGCGCTTAGTATTAATTTCGTAGTCGCCTCCTTTACTATTATTATAGATTAAGATATAGCAAATAATCTATTATAGTTATTAGTTAGGCTCTATAGGGCTATAAGTTTATAACTTATAGATAAGGTAAGTATATTCTTAATATACTTAGTCTTTCTAGCTATATTATTATATAGGGCCACTACTTTATCTTTCCTAATAACCTATACCATTTTGCCTTATATATCTATAAGAAGCTCGTCAATTATTATAGCTTTAGTAGCAGGCTTCTAGCTATTATTATTATTATTATTATTATTATTATTATTATTATTATTATTATTATTATTATTATTATTATTATTATTATTATTATTATTATTATTATTA
>NW_027192563.1:174553-197027 GCF_042370625.1 Thermothelomyces heterothallicus | reverse complement strand
AGGGAGAAAAACCAAAAAAAAAAAAAAGGAGGAGTCGGGCACGATCCCTCCACCGACGGATAAGTCGACCCAGTACGGGAGTAACTATTCTCGTATCCCAACCGCGGAAGATGCATCCTCGGAAGGAAGGGCAGAAGATCAATCCAAGTACAAGTCAGTAAGCACGGCTCGGCCATCAGTCACATGCAACCCAAGGCATTCCCCTATCTCGTCTTTAGTGCGTGTGGTTCTGCTGCAGGGTTCGGCCAGCCATCCCTCCTGCTCCGGCCACTGCATGACCTCCTGGACCTGGAAGCGGACGACTTGACTAGGCGGCGGGAGCCGACCGGTCAGTTTAACGTTTTTTCTTTTTCTTTTTTTTTTTCCATACCGAGATGGTAAGTCGTGCCGAAGCAACAGAGGGCACGTTTTGTGCTCGTCGATCCGACCGCCCGGAGTTCTCCGTGTGACTGGCCCATGGGCCCTGGGGCTGGCACCCGAACATGGACTCTCTAGCGATGCGCTGGCACGCTCAGCAACGACAACAACCCCGGCCTGAGTGAGCCGGTTGTTCGTAGCAGGCATAGGCTGATTTAGGCCAGTTTCAGTCACCCAAAACGTACATGCACCACTTCGCAGGATGCACATGTCGGGACAAGCCAACGGGCGCTGCCTCAGCCCAGTACATACATAGGCCACGGTCTGCTCGGGTAAGACGTTTTGGACCCGGGTGTCCTTCGCCCGCCCCTGGTCACGCTTTTCGATCACAGCCGAGTTGCCGAATCAGCAGCCCCGTGGCACAACAGTGAACAAGCCGTGCGCAAAACGTTCCCGTGTGTCGACGACGTTTGTGACACTAGTTATTGCAGCTCGGGTCCGGTACCAACCCCCCTCGCACATCTTTCACCTCGTCAAACGGATGGTCAAGCCGGGGCAAACAGCGGCGAGACTGTCGAGCCTGACTTGGTCCGATTGCCCGCCCTCGCACGTGGAAAAAAGACAACGAGAGGACCCGATAACTTGATGGTGGCGCTTCGCCTCAGCCGAACGTCGTTTTCGTCATTGCCCTGTTGCGGGCTGGGGAGGGATGGCGGGCCATTAAGCCCAACTCGGACCGTGGGAGCGTGGTTTTGTGGTCCCTCACATCCACTTCGCTTTCGCCTCGGCAAGGCCTGGCATGGTCTTGTGCAACAAGGCCGGAGCCAAGCGAGAGGAGCGTGCCGTCATGGGTCGATCCAACGGTCAGGCAACACCCAGTTTCACGGGGTATGACGCCTCTTACGGCCCAACGAAGGGCCTGGGAAAAAAAAGACCCCGTTGGAAGCCGCCCAATGGGCCCGTCTGGGGTTGCACCACGCCCGTGGTCTCGAGCCAATGACGGAGGGCAGTGCTATTAATCCCGTGCGCTGTAACACGCTGAAGCGTACCGAGATGTGCCGCCCCAAATTGTGGGATCTGACAGTTCCTCCCGAAGCGGGTACGGGCGGGAAACAAGTCTTGTGAGACCCCACAGGCGCACATCATCAAGCCTCCCCCGCCAAAAAGGCCAGCCCCAGGGGATACCAACCCGAAGGCGTTCAAATAACAAAACGGCCTACACTACGCGGAACTGCACTGCATGCGGTGCTCCGCCGCTGCCCAGCAGGGCGGCCCGCTTTAAAGGCGACGGCGACGGCGACGGCGACGACAACCGACGACAACCAACGACAACCAACGACGACCATCGACCGACCGAATGACGGGCCGAGCCAACAAGTTGTGGGGAGCAGAGGGAGGTGCTCTCGCATCTTGCCGTGCCGCCCGTGGTTCCTCTCTCCTGTCTCGTGCGACCCTGCCACCGCTCCCGTCTCCAGCCTTCCAGGTCCCCCCCCCCTCTTGTGTGCAGCCAACCCGCAGCAAGCCTCTTGCCATTCTGTTCGTCTTGCAGCGCAGCAAATATGCCGCAGCCACCCAGCGCGGCTACCCTCTTTGAAGGCCTACTGCAGCATCCCGAAGCAGACAGGATTTTTTTTTTTTTTTTTCGTTTTCCTTTTTGAACGCAAGCAGTCCGAGGAAGCGGGTCGGTGTCGCACAGGTTACTTGCGCATAACTAACAGGGTACATAACACTACTGCGCGTAAGTGCGGGTCAAGGTAGAGCGGAATGTCATGTGCGGGGTTGGTTAGTTAGTTATTGTACAGGCAAACACAGTAATCCGGATTTACACTAGAGCTTGAGACTGCCGCAAAAACAAAGGGGAGGGGCGAGCAGCGCTGCAGAGTCTCTCGACAAAGAGTTAACGACCTCGACCGTACTTCCCTGTTGTTACGTGCCAGGCAAGGGTATGGATCCGTGCAGAAGTCTGTATGTACACCTATCTCAGGTAGGTATGTAATCCGTACTGTAGTTACCTCCGTTGGACCGTTCGCTCAAGATAGGTAAAGTGACCGGTGCTTAAGGCAAGGTAAATTTACCAGACACTGGGTACATAGTTACAGCCAAGCGACCTCGACTCATCCACACACCCCGGGGGAGGGGGGAAGTGGTTTCTTCCCGTGACTGGGAACGACCGCGGACCGTAGGGCGGGGTCATGCATAATTCCCTTCCCATGGGTCGCCCCGGCGCGATCGCTTCGTACCCGTTTGTCAAGTGCCCCCCAAGACACGCGCTAAAATCTGCTTAGTCGGGGATGGGGCATCCCACCTCTTCCCGAGGTGGCGGCGTCGTTGCCTATCATGGTCAAGCGCAAAATAATGGCGTGCTGCAAATCCGCCCTCGAGCCCTCGACTTTAGTGTAGCCAACCCTATCATAGGGCGCGCGCGTGCGTGTTATGTTCCAGCTCCAAGGTTCTGACGACTCCGACGACACCGTACCACAGTTTTCTCTTTTTTTATTTTTTGGCGGGGTTGGCTTTGATGGTAGAACGGGGAGGTGAGGGGAAGGAGGAGAAAGAAGGGTTGGCGCAAGGAACCGCGGTCGGACAAGGCCATCGACTGCGATGTTCTCGGTCTCCCCTTCACAAAGCACTGTACGGAGTACTAAGGTAGGTATGTGCTCCGCGCAACGGGTGCTGCGTAGTAAGCAACAGCGCTGGGGGCCGACCTCCCAAGTAACCCAAGTTAACGAGGTGGCTTGACTAATCAATCAAACCGCTATTTGCGACCCGAGCCCCCCCCCCCCCTGTTTTCTCATTGGGCTCCCGAGTCTTGGACTCTTCCGGTACGTATTGGTTGCATTCCCCAATTGCAATCTCGCCCGTCCCGCTCCCGTCCCGTCGTGACCCGTCCGACCGCTTTGCGTTTGCTCGTGCGTGCGTGCGTGCGCACGCGCTCGCGGACGCAGCGGGTGAAAGGTTCCGTTTTTTTTGGTCTTTTTAGTCGGCTAACGCTATACGTAGAGAAGAAGGGGGAGAATGTCACATTTTGAACTGGGCACTGCATTGGTGCAGATGCACAGGCATCCCTCAACGCACTGTCAACGCAGAGGTGAGTCGGTTTGTTAATCTGCATGTACCTCTGTATGTGTATATATGTACAGTACATACATGCGCACATACCTACATTACACATCACCGCGTGTCGTTCGTCGCCCAACGTCGTGTTTCAAAGGCCTGCGGTTTTCCTTTCCCTCTCGTTCACACTTTGAAGCTGTTGTAGAAGAAATCCACCAAAAGGTTCGGGCCATTATTCACGAATCCTCTCAGAGGCCGTTCTTGAACGTTGTTTGTGGACCACGTCCCATTCAGGGAGAGAAAAAGTGGCCGAGATGTTTCCGTAGAAAGCTGATTTGAATTTATTTTTGGATTGTTAGCAGCAGCAACAACAACAGCTGTCCGTAGTTCCTAAGTATATAATACCTCCGGTTTGGATCTTCTGGTCAGTTTTCTCGAATCCTGAAACGCGGTGGCATTTTTCTTCCAACGTTCAATAATTGGCAAACCGCTACAAGAAGAGCATTTCCATTCGCTTTGCTAACGTTAACGGCTCGTCCAAGCCAACGAGATGTCTGCATACGCGCATCACCATCCTCATCACCACGGCCACCAAGGCACTGGGGCATCCGCTTCAAGCCATAATCACGAGTACTTCAAGTGAGTTGACCATCTACATGTAGCGGTGACATTGATCTCTCCAAGCAGGGGAACGGGCACGCAGCCCAGCAGAGGGATCGGCCATCTGGTTATCTGACCCGACCCAGGGTCCTGAACGAACCCAAATCTCCCCCACTTACAAGACGGAATAAGGAGCTGACATTTCTTCTATTTTTTCTTTCTCGGTTAAAGCAAGTTGGCTGCCGAGTACGATGAGAGGCATGGGAAAACACTCGACAGGTTGATCGAGGAGATCCGCGCGAGGCTCGACTTCATTGGCGTGGCCTGGGTTTACGACAACGACGACGACGACGACGACAACGGCGATGGTAGTGCTGTAGATGATGCTACCACAAGGGCCAGGAAAAGCGAGGGAACCCCCGAAAAGACGGTGAGGCTGCTGGATTACGCCTGCGGCACTGGTGTTGGTATGCCTTCCCCCCCCCCCCCCCCCCTTTTTTTTTCTTCTATCGGACCGCAGCTGTTGTCCGCCAACTCGGCTGCTCTTCACACCCTCTCTTGAAATGGACATTTCCATCAAGGGGCTTAGATCGAAGGCCATTCTTCTAGTGGATAATTATTGCGTCCTTATCTTGAGCTGACGCAAAACTACAGTATCGAGGGTAAGCTGTCTTCGCCATCAACTCGAAACCTGCCAAGCAGCTCCCCGTCCTACATGAGACGCCGACGACTTCGTGGAATGCTTCGGACACTTGCGCTCTTCGTTCTGACAGTCTGCATCCAGGCCCTGGCCCCATATACCACACAATGTGTTGGGATCGATCTATCAGAGAACATGGCAAGCTACCCTTCTTCTTTGTTTACTTCCGTAGGGGGTGTTGGGGGGTGTTTGGGGGGGGACAACCAGCTCACAGCAAAACCTCCACACACGCCTCCATCAATATAACTAACCTCTAGATATCAGGTTGCCGCTTATAACACTCGTGCGGAGAACCAAGTACGTATCACCAGCAGTTCGAAAAGAAAAAATTCTAACGCCCCTACCCTAGGGTCTGACCCCTTCTGAGATGCACGCCTACCAGGGCAACCTCTGCGTGCCCGAGGACCCCAACCCGCCCGCGTTCGCCTCGCCCGAGTTCACCAACTTCGACGTTGCCGCCGTCGGCTTGGGGTTCCACCACTTCGACGACCCGGTTCTTGCCGCTCGAAGGCTGGCGGAGAGGCTTAAGACGGGCGGCGTGCTGATGATCTTGGACTTTCTGCCGCACGAAAAGCTCGATGTGAGTGGTCCATCATTGTCGTCATCACTACCACCACCACCACCACCACCACCACCATCATCATCATCATCATCATCATCATCGCGTTACCGTATCATTATATTGGGGTCTTCCCCCCTCTCCCCTCTCTGGGCACAACGATACTGATGTGAACGGCCTGAGCGTGTACGCAGGCCTCGCACCCCGCCACGCAAACCATAACTCACCACGGCTTCACCGAGGAGCATATCAGGCGCATCTACGAGGAGGCGGGCGTGGGCAAGGACTTTGCACTGCAGGAGGTGGCGGCCGTGTTCCACTTTTCAAAGGAGAATGGCGAGGAGATGAAGAGGAAGATATTCATCGCCCGCGGTACCAAGGCCTGACTGGTGTGTGCGCTGTCATCCGCCGAGAAGGATGGGAATCATGGCGATGGGATTCCAGGCAAAACAAACTGATCGGGGAGACAGCCCTTTTTCGTTTGGGAGAACAGGCGGGTTATATGGCCACCTTTCAGCAATGATGGCAGAAGCCCAGCGGCACAATCCAGGTCGCGAATTGGAAAGATAGAAGGGAGGAACGCACAAAAGCAGACAACGTATGTGTCAAATCATGCCTCTGACGGTTTAGGATATTGTCCATGGCTCTATTCCTTCGTGTATACTGCCGCTACTATGCTAGGAGTTCGAGACATAGTTACCGGGTATGTAGGCACACACGGATACGGATAGTTCAACTCAACTACACTAACCATTAGTTAGTTCTTCTCCACCGTCTGGCTCGTCCCTGCGGCTTCTGTCAACATAATAATCTCCGGAAGACACAGGGGAGAACGACCGGGGTCGAGACGGAGAGTTCGTTAGCGTACCGGCGATATCCACAATGAAAGCTCCACCAAGAAGGATGGCAGGCTCCTTGATATTGTGATGTTCATAGCTACATGGCAGCGGGGGGAAGGGGTGTGTCAGCAACCTCGCGAGGACAAATAAACAAAAGACATCAAGGCACTGGCGGATGTCATGTCGAACAGAACATCTCTCACTCACCTCAGGGTACCAACGCCGCCGGCCTCGAGCAGAAAGGTAGGCCCGCCGTGGAGGGACTGCCCCGTCCAGCGCTGAGCGAAGGCGCGGAGGATGTGGCCGTGGGCGACGATGAGGACGTCGCCGTGGGCGTCTCCCTTCTTGTGCTCGCCCATGACGGGTGAGTGCCACTTCTCCCGGATCTCCTTGATCAGCCGGTCCAGGCGCTCCGTGATGTCGGCCGGGCTCCTGCGTGTTGGGGGGAGAGAGAGCAGTCAGCCCGACTGAGCTCGACTAGGTAATAACCAAGAGGAAAAAGCTCCCGCGCAGGGAGGAAGTACGACGGTGCCGCAACTCACTGGCTGCGCGGGGCAGTCTACTAACTTACTCTCCTCCCGGGCAGCCATCCCTCCAAATGTCCCAGTCGGGGTTCAGCCCCTGTTCTTTCCGGCGCTGCCTGATCTCGGGCGTGGTGATGCCCTCGTACTCGCCATAGTCCCATTCCCGGATGTCCTCGGTGACCTCGATCTTGGCGTCGCACCGCGCGCCCTCGCAAAAAGGTTGTCCGTGGGCTTCCCAGGGCAGCTGGTCTTTGTAGACGACGTTGAGAAGCTCCAGGGTGCGCTGGGCGCGGCGCCTTGGCGAGACATAGCTGGAGAGGGGGATCAATATCCAAAAAAAAAAAAAAAATAAAAATAAAAATAAAAATAAAAAAAATAAAAAAAATAATGGGGTCAGTTCACATGGAACTAGCTCGTTCGAGGATAATTGGGCAAACCAGAGCCTCGCGCTTTCCGCCTGCCATAACTACCCCGGGCCGGATCGGCCGGCCTGTTTTGGGCCCGGCCCATGTCATCCAGAGTCCAGACTCGACAACATAGGCCTGACCCCGTAAATGTGGCCAGGCCGCAAAACCGGCACTTACTCCCAGTCCTTTCTTTCCCCGTGCACATGCTCGAGACAAGAACACTCACATATGCGCCAGTTTACTGGGAACGATCAAGCGGTCATTGCCGACCAAAGCCTTTCCCGTCGCCAGAACCCGCTTCTCGCCATTGGCGGTGAGGGGGATATCGGTCGAACCTGTGTGGCGGCCGTTGAGCGACCACTCGGTCTCGCCGTGGCGGGCGATGAAGACGCGGGGAGTCGACATGGCCGAGTGCGCGGTGCTTTGATTACCCCCTCTTCACACAAGAAAAAGAAAAAACAAAACGAGCAGAGACACACTACTCGGCCGAGACCGAAACTGAGACAATTGAGGTCGTCGGGCGGAGATCGTCCGGTTCGTGGTTTGAGAGGCCGGAGTAAGAGGCCAGCCCAGAGTCACAAGTTCCTTCTTCGAGACTGGCAGCCCGTTCGTTATCGGCGGTCGGTTTTGCTCTCTTCAAAAAAGTTTCAAATCTTAGAACTCAACGTACCGTGGTCTTGCAAAGGTGATAGATATTTATTAGATATTTATTTTGTTTTGCGTTTCTGCCGTTCCAAGACTCTTGTTGCCCACGGACAAAGTGGAGTGAGCGTGCTGAGTGGTTGACCTCACCACGCCGAGCGGCAACGAATAGCAGCCGCCGCAGGAGCTCGCTTATTCCCTCGAGTCACCTTTGCGCGCCGTCAAGCTCAGGAACAATGTGTACAACAGAGGACACACGCCGATCAAGGGGTGTAACTGACGAAGCACATCCGCCTCGAGAACACAAATTCTCGGATGCGGAATCGGCCTAGTACAAGGATCAAGGGTACGCCAGAGGACTCGAGCCATTAGGTCTCAACCACCCTTCCTTTCCATACGTGTGTACCTTGTAGCGTCCCGACTTGAGCGTGTTTGAATTGCATGGAGATTGCCAAGGTTGCAGTCCGGATTAGTTATTAGTTACTCATAGTAGGCCATGGAAGCGATGTGGGCCTTCTGGTTGGTCCCCAACAAGGCTGGCGGGCTGGAGCAAGTTCGAACTCCAGTTATGTTCCCGTACCCCTGCGAAGGGCTGGCGCGGTTACGTCAGGCGCCGAGACATGTTCGGCTGCAAACACCGACAGCCGCCTTCTCGAGCTTCCCTTCTCCACCGGCCGCCGCTGAGGTTGACGACGACGGGGGCATTGGAGGTAACGGTCGTTGGCGAAGAAGAATTGCGACGAGGAGAACAAGAGGACCAGAAATACAAAAGCCGCGCAGTGTTGCGAATAAACGTTCCGGGAACGGACCGGATTCAGCCCTTGCATTCCCACTGAAGCAGAAGGCGAGCAAAAACACGAGAAATACAAACCAGGACTGCACCTAGTTATCTGTGGCGCCAGTACTGGGCTTACAATCACATACGCACACACACAAACACATCAACCCGAAGTGAGCCACGCCATCACACACAAGCTCCCAAAACAAAACAAAAATAATCACCATGCCACAACTGCCCCCCACTGCGCGGGCAGCTGCCAGATCCGCCGCCGCCGCCGCAGCCGCCGCCGCCGCCGCCACACGAGCAACAGTTGCCCGGGGCCCATCACGGGCTGCCTTTTCCTCCTCGTCACCCAGGCTGCCGGCGGACATCGTCGAGCAGAAACTAAAGGTCAAGCGCATCATCTACACGATCGGCTTCGCCGCCGTCATCATCACAGGCACCATCTACGGCGCCGGGCTCAAGACCCAGCAGGAGTGGAAAGCCGTAAGCAGCCCCGTCTATTTTTCTGATTTTGGTCCCATTTGTTTTGTTTTGTTTTCGTTTTGTGTTCCTTATCTGTTCACTTGTCCTTGTGGCTATGTTCTCTTTAAACCTACCTTCCTACCTTCCTACCTACCTACCTACCTTATTAGCAGTGGAACCCACAGACGGGACCGACACTAAAAAAAACGACAACTAACTGACTCTCTCCGTGCCTTTCTCTCGGGCTGCGTTTCCGAATCCAACAGTCGAAACAGAAGCTGCAAGAGGCCACCGTCGATGAAAAGGTCGCCATGCTGGAGGCGCAGAAGCTCGACCTGCTGCGGCAGAAGGAGGAGATCGAGGGGAAGCTGGCCGAGCTGAGGGCTCGGATGAGGTCGGGGCCCGGTGATGGTGAGGCAAGCCAGGCGAGGGGGTGAAGTAATGGGAAGAAAGACCCGCGGGGTGGGGGGGGGGGGTGTAGGGACGTCGAAGCGCGAAGTCACCCGGCATGGGGGACTGAGGGGCGGGAAACCAGAGAGGACCCCTTCCTTGTGTTTGAAAGAAGACACCGGCGACTAGGAAACCATTCTTCCTAGGCCCCGTTTCAGCTGTCCGTCCGATCAGGGGTGATTAAATTCAGGTTCGAGAGCGGAGAAAGCGGAAGCCAAGAGGGCGACAAACGTCCCTGACCCGGATGTGTTGTACCAATGCAAGACAACACCGAGTCAAGGGCCTCCTCGATCAGGACTGTATAGACCCGTAGCCGTAGGTGTCTTTGACACTTCATTGTACATATGCGCAATCATACATCTTGGATACCGAACGCAGTTGTCTCCCGTCAAGTCCTGTCTACCAGAGCCGATTTTCATACCCTTCCCTGTCTCTCCCATTTGTACCGTACCGTACGCCCGATATCAGCAGGTCCATCAGCAACCCATTCCGCCATACTTCCTTCCCTTCGTGGCAGATCACCGCAGGTCACTGGCGACAGTCCCCTTACTCCAGAATGCCTTCCGCCGTAGGCAGAGGAATAGCCTTGTACAGAAGGATGAGCGCCGAGTGTGACTCACCGCCACCAGCCAACGCATCGATCTTGTCCGGAGTCACCTCGGTGACCCTGTCGTCGTTGAACCACCACCAGTTGCCGTCCTCCTTGCCGACCTTCCCGGTCACCGGGTCCTTGGGGCCCGTCTTCTTCACGTAGGCCGTGTAATGGCCGCTGTCGGCGCTGGCACCTTGGTGAGTCACCACCGCGCGGAGTTCGTAGATGCCCGACTTGTTGGCACCTTCGTCTTTCCGGAGCTCCGGGTCGATCAAGGCGTTCAGCTCCTTCTTGGCCTCCAGGAGCGCCGCGTCCTTCTCCGCTTCCCACTCGGCATCCGTCTTGAACGTCTCCGTCATCTCGACATCGCCGTCCGCAGAGGGGGCAGGCTTCTTGCCGTCCTTCTTAGCGCTTTCCTTCTTTTCCTCGCCCTGCCCGTTGTCAAGCATCGGGTTCTTCTTCCGGCGTTTCCGAGCCCGCTCGACGTCCTCCTCATCCTTGCGCACCTCGCGCACCTTGTCCCTGACCGGAATGAGAGCCTTCTTCAACTCATCCGTGCAAAACTCGACCGCGTCCAGCTCGTGCGGAAACGTGACCTTGCGCATGATCTTGGCCTTCTTCTGGACGTCGCGTTTCCAGAAGAAGCGCACGAAGTGGACTGTGAGGTACTTAGGCAGCCGTGAGATCTTGGACCTCTTAGTGTACATCACGTCCCTGCCCAGGACCTCGGACCTTTTCTCGATCTTCTCCGTCAAGCCGCCGAGTAGACCGTCCCTCAGGTGGGCGGTCTGGCCGTCGATGTGGCAGTTGAGCTTGAGAAACGTCTCCCTGGCCGAGGTCGGTTGCTCGCCACCTTCGCGAGCCGCCGGGTCGTCGCACTCGAGCGTGCTCGAGAACTCGCCCGACATGTACTTGTCAACGAAGGAAGTCGCGCTAGCAATTTCGCCCTCGGTGGGACTCGGCCACTTCAGCTTTTGCCTCAACTGCGACACAATCTGCGACCACGCTTCTTCGGCATCCTGCTGCGCAAACCCCGGGCCCTTCTTCGATCGCTCGGCAAACTGAGGGAAGGCCATCCGAAGGGCGTTCAGGAAGGTGAATGGCGTCATGCCGCCCTGCGTCTCCGACATGTCCTTGAAGAGTACCTTCAGCTGGTACGTGAGATCCAGCCGAGGGACCTCCACGGATGTATGCCGGTGCTTCGCAAGGGCTTCCTGGAGTTCGGGGATCGAGCGCAGCGCCTGAAGCGTGGCATTGAGATAACAAGTGTTGCCCAGGTTTACCAAGCCGGCCGGAGTGGCGCCCGCTTGCTGTGCGGCTTCGGCTTCCGTCATATCCTCGAGGAACTTGATCTTCTCGGTCGGCCGAACAACCTGGGGACCCCCCTCTCCAGGCGTGCCCATCATCATGATAACCTGGCCGGGTTTCAGCCCCAGCTTGCTCATGTCGGCGTCATCCTTGAGCTGGCCACCCTTCACGAGAATCTTCTGGCGATCGGGCTCGACACCGGTCAGGCTGTAGAGTTGGTATTTGAGGACTTCGCCGGTCGAAGAAGTGTCGACCTCGACATCGTACTTCTTGCCTTGGTGCTTAATCACCACTACACGGCTCAGGATTAGTTTTCTGAGATGATGACACCGAAACTCCGGGCGTGCCTTACCATTGACAGTTGCCATCTTAGAACTCTAGGAATGAGTGCCGAGAATGGCACCCGAGGACAATTAAGAAAAATGATGTAAAGGGGAGGAGGAAAACTAAGTCCCGAGCCTGTCTCGAAGGGCTTAAATCGAACACTTGAGGTTGCCCAGGACGTGCTTGCGCGGCGTAATTGTCAACCTGGAACCTGACGTGGCGGCAAACAGTGAAAGAGGAAAGAATGGGCGGCGGGGTTGTAACGGCGGGACAGGACCGCCATGGAGCCAAGCTAGAGCCAAGCGGGCCTTTGGAGCTCCCGGGCAGGGGGTTGCTAACACTAACGGCTGCAACGGCTGCCATGATTACGTAACTCAAGATCGAGCCCCTGTGCCCCGCCTCCTCCAGGCTGAGCTGCTGCTGCCCAGTTCAAGGTATCCGCAAGTGGGAACTTATCAGCGGCCGTGACGCCCACGAACGACGACGACGACGACGACGAGGACGACAGCAGCGCAGACAACCAAACTCGCTGCTGGACCATCTGATTGAGTTTCCTGCAGCAGAGATGGTGAGATTAAGATTACCACGCAACATCAGCCTGCATTTCCAATGCAAGCCGGCAACGCAAGACCAACCGCTGACCTCTCATTGTTCCCCCGCAGTCCCAATCACTCCGCCCATACCTTCAGGCTGTCCGGAGCAGCTTGACAGCCGCCCTCTGCCTCTCAAACTTCGCATCGCAAACTGCCGAGCGGCACAATGTCCCAGAGGTCGAGGCTCGCACGTCGCCCGAGGTGCTGCTGACGCCACTCACCATTGCGCGCAACGAGAACGAGCGCGTCCTGATCGAGCCCAGCATCAACAGCGTACGGATCAGCATCAAGATCAAGCAGGCCGACGAGATTGAGCATATTCTCGTTCACAAGTTCACCCGCTTCTTGACGCAGCGCGCCGAGTCCTTCTTCATCCTTCGCCGGAAGCCCATCAAGGTTGGACCATCCCAACGATGCGCCTTGTGGACTTCGGCGATCGGCTGACAAGTATCAGGGATACGATATCTCGTTCTTGATCACGAACTTCCATACCGAGGAGATGTTGAAGCACAAGCTGGTCGATTTTATTATTCAGTTCATGGAGGAAGTGGACAAGGAGATCTCGGAGATGAAGCTATTTGTATGCCATGCCCTCCCTGGCCCCCATCGTGGCACTTGCTGACGACTCGGAACAGTTGAATGCGCGGGCGCGGTTTGTAGCAGAATCTTTCCTGACCCCGGTAAGACCTACTCTTCCTATATGCCAAGCTTATCGTTGGCCCCTAACCTGTGCTCTCTCAGTTCGATTGAGTGAGGAATGTCTCCGGGTGACGTGGACATGATATATGCACCTACTTCTGAGACGGGACATCCTCCGAAGCCAAAGAGCTGCTGTCCGCTCTAAGCATTGCGCTGGGCGTTTCGGTTGAGAGAAAAGTACACTTGAGGAGCCCGAAATGGACTCGGGCTATTTGGGAATGAGCCCTGTATGGGTTCTTTACCACAAGGATGCCACCACCACCACCTCGCACATCCTCAATATACACGACCAGACAAACATGATCAAAATTATCAATCTCCCGGCCTGACTGAAGAGTGATGACCGTCGCGTGAGCGGGCACTCAGCCCGTCCTGGAACGCACAGTCAGGTTCCGTTACGTTATAGTTTCCTTTCGAGTCCTTGTACGCTCTGACTTAACTCTGCCGAACCCTACCTAACCCCCCTCGGGCACTCCCGTATCCATTCGCATCAAAATTCTGAGTACGGATCTCGTCTTGGTGTTCAGATCCGGGCTCCACGGTGCTCCATCATCGGGGTTCCTGGGGCCGCGCCAACAGCCAAGCTCCCTTGTAGTCTCCATTCTTCGGAGCCTCTTCCGTCCGCCACTCTTCCGCCCTACTAGGTGTGATTCCAAGCTTGTATGGCCGGTTTGAGCTTCTTCCGCGTTCCATCCTTTTAGGATCGTCTCCTTGAACACCAGAAGTCGAAATCTGGCGCTCTTTTCCATAGTCGGCTCCCGCTCTCTCCTGGCCTGAAAAGAACACGAGTATTCCCGGTCTAGGGTGTTTCCCGTTTTCCGCACGGAACTGGGAGTACAAATCTCGCTGCTGGTCCTTTTGTGCCTTGGCCATTGTCGTCACAGCTATTCTATTCATCTCTTTTCATCGAAGCAATCGGCGCCAACAGCACACCCGGATGCACCACTCCCTACTCCCCCCATAGCCCCGGTTGTACTCCCTCACATAATAGCTGAAACACGCATTCATTTCTTGATTCTATTGTAGGCATTCTTGATTCTATTGTATATAGCCCAAGCAACAGAACAGATCCATTCGTGTTCATCTAAGGCGCCTAACAACAACCCTCCCCTGCCCGCTCGCCACGCTGAATTCGCTCGTAGTATGCGCTATTGTGCTCTCCGCGAACTAAAACCGCCAAAATCTGCCAGAGCTTTGTGTCAACAAAGGGTCTTGACCATTCCTCGGAGCCGCCAGAAACTGTCCAGGTTAAGGCATTGCCATTACTGCCTTTCCCGTGCACCCCGAAACACTGTCAACTTCGATCAGAAAGGTCTCTGGGTTCTCCTTGATATCTGCAACAACCCAGAACTCTGCCAGTCCTGTTGGCTCCGGGTCGATCTCTATTATTTCGCGACACTCATCGCCATTCGACTCTGCCAAAGAACACCACATTTTCAGGTGAGCACTACGATAACCCTCTCTTCCATTTCTCGTTTAATTTCTACATGTTCTCCATCGATCGTCTCTACCACTACAAATCCCTGGCTTCTTTTCTTTCAAATACACACAGTTGTTCGCCTCAAGCACCGGGCGCCGTCTTGTCTCGATCCATCCTTAGCACCAAATATTCGAATGCTTGTACTGGCAATACTCGCAGCTGGTTCTCTTGAAAAGTCCATCTTCATCTGTTATTTCGCACCTCGTCTTTCGAGCAGGTCTCATCTCAGGGAGCACAAAGATACCTAAGTTTTGAGAGAAACGTTTTCTCGTCTCGCTACCTTTCCGCATCTTCCCACGATTCTTCATAGAACTCGCTTCTCCTGCCACCCTCATACCCGTGCTCACACCTCTTTCTCGCTCTCCTTTGATTCATTCACTCGAGCATTTTTGCTACCTGCCAGCTTTCCGCAGCTGTTTCAATCTGCCCCCAAACAGCTCAAAGCATTCAGGCCCTCTCTTGTTTCTTTCCTTTCTTCTATCACTAGGTCAGAAACTTCATTGTTTCATCCTCGATCGCCTTTTTTTTTTTTACAAACGCCTCCCAGTGTGGAACAGACCGGTCGCCTCACGTCAGGCCTCCGGGTTCTTTGATTTCTCTTTGACTTGCCCAGCATCTCGACCCAGACGACTCAAGAGCGGGCTAACACAATATATGCTCAGGCACAGCAGGCTACCACACGTACTCGTCGCTGAACTCGCCGCTGAGGATGGTGGCTGCTTTACCCAAGAACAACGCGAGGGTTGCTGGGGGCTTGTCAGCCACGCGTAACGACGAGATGACCAAGCAGCAGAGGTCTGGCTTTACGGCCGTCATTGAGGCTGACGATAACGACGACACCGGCGGCGGCGTCTTGCTTCGCGATTTCGAAGATGACAACCACTCCGGCCACGGCGCGTCGACTCCGATGGGTACCAACAGTAGCAGTTCTTCTGCGAACAGTTGTGCCACGCACCCGCACAAGAATCCCTCGATCGCGTCCTTCGCAACATCGGTCCCCTCGGGCCGTTCCAACGCATTCGCGCCCATTGGTACTGGCCGCTTCTCTGAACAACACATGGTGACGGCCAACAACGGCGGCGCATGGCTTGCTTCCAGTGACGACCCCTCGGTATGTCTGAAAAAGGGTTGTTCTTTGATATACTTGGTAAACAGACATCTGACACATCTAAACTCTTTGCCTTTAAGGGTGGTAAGGCCACAGGCAACAGTGTCCAGAGACACAGCGACTCAGCCGTACGGGGCCGCAACTTCGTCACGGACAGCATTCACGATCCGACTTGCGTGAGTGTGACGAACAGCTCCAACGAGAGGATGACCGTCCCGCACAAATGGTGAAACTGACAACGGACAGCTGAATGATTATTTGCAGCCGAGCCCCCGTCATGGAACACAGCTCAGCCGCAGCCAGGGCTTCACTGATCCTTTCAACACGACCCCGATCGCCCAAGGAGGCGGAGGCGCGATGCAGTACCCTCAATCTGCCCATGCCACGGGTTACTCTTGGGGCAGTACCCCTACATATCGTCCTGCAGGCAATACGTACAACACGCCGCAGACCACCGGATATGCCGCTGCTAAAGACGCCGTGTACGTGAACATGGAGGCCACCCCGTCGCATATGCCGAAGAAGGTTGGCAAGAACCCGAGCGCAACTCCACAGTCGAGTTCGGTCTATTACAACCAGTACAACCAGACTGAGCCGCGCAACTTTGCGCCACGGGCCGGAGCTCAGTATTACATGCCTCCCCCTCCGGCTTTCAGCCTGGGTCATCGCGGTGCTGCTACCAAGAGGCACGAAGAGCCCCTGATCCTGGGAACGGATACCGACCCCTTCTTGTCGCCACCCCCCAGGGGCATCAACGGCCCTGGCATGTCCCAGGCTCTTGTCCTGCCGTCCGTTCCCGAGAACAATCAGCTGGCCATGGACATGGTCCATCAGCCATGGTACGACTCGGCTCCCGCTGAGATCCGCGCCATGCGCTCAGACCAGCTCAACAAGCTCACTGACGGCCCAATGGGTCTCCCAGCTCAAGAAGTTGCCCTGGACCCAGACAACTTTCCCTTCATTGAGGCTACTACCCAAGCCAAGCCTGTCGGCCATGGTGTCGTCAAGATCAAGAACGTATGTCACGCACCATTTCCTCTCCCACACTGATGCGCGAGACAGGAGACGGTCTCGGCTGAAACTTGCCTGTCTACAGATTCCTTTTGGCACCAAGCGCGCCGAAATCATTGCCTTTCTCGGTCGCAACTCCAAGATTCTCAATGACAACCAGGAGCCGGTCCACATCATCATGGAGCGCGTCTCCTCCAAAACGCAGGACTGCTATGTCGAGTTCGTGAGCACGCACGATGCCGTGAGGGCCGTGGACCGCCACCGCGACAACATGCAGAAGGGGCGCCCCTCGCGCCTGGGTGACCGCCCCGTCGAAGTACAGCTGTCGAGCCAGGCTGCTCTCATGAAGGATTTGTTCCCGCTCGCTGCCGGAGTCTGGTGGGACAATGCCAAACCGGTCATCCTGGCGCCGATCGACGGCCAGCCGTGGAAGACCTTCAAGGGTTTCGTCACCGAGGAGGAGATGACTATGCTGGTCAAGCACGTCGAGATCCCGCAGCGGGTGAGTTCTTAACTACGTCTTATGCGTGCTGGCATCCCCCAAGGCAAACTGGATCACAATCATGCTGACCGCCGCGGTTCGGTTGCTTGCAGTCTCCCTACTCCAAGGAGTGCCCCCAGCGTCCCTACGAGTGCATGATTTCCACGATCAAGAAGCTGCCCTGGTACATGGCCGACCACATCACGCTCCGCCAGCGCCATGCCATCTACGACGCCACCGTTAGGCTCATCGTGCTCCTGAAGCAGGCCCTGCAGCGCGAGCATCGCAGCCACGAGACCGTCATCAACCCGCAGCTGATGAAGCGTCTGGTCGCGGCCGCCATGCTGTGCCCGGGCTTCTCCGTCGTGCAGAAGGACAACATCGCGGTGCTCGCCGACATGGAGGACGACCGCACCCGCATGTTCAACCAGCCTCGGTTCGCCGAGCAGTGGGTGCACCTGCACGGCATCTGCCCCAGGCCCGGCACGCCCCTCGACGTGCTCGAGTGGTACGTCGCCATCATCCGCGAGGACACCACGCGCCGCGTCCACCGCAAGCACATTGTCGAGCGCAGCGAGATCCAGCGCACTGCCTGCTACACCTCGCTCTACTTTGGCTACATGTGGTACGAGATCGGCCTGCCCACCGGCAGAGAACTGGACAACCTCACCCTCCGCCAGGTCGCTCGTTGCGAGCTCGCTGTCATTGAGCGCATCTTGCGTCGGGTCTTTCCAGCCCAGGAGGAGTACGCCCTGGACTAAGAAGAAAAAAAATAATCTGGAGGATCAGAAGAAGTCTCGGATTGTCCTTTGGGGGGGGGGGGGGGAATGCATCCATGACTTTTCCCCTCTCGGGCAGCCGCGGCATTATGTTGGTCAACATCTCATGACTCCTTGATCGTTTGTGCCGGAGATTACAGATTGAATCCCCGGCGGCAGATCCCTCCTCTCTTGGCAGTTCAGGACATCCACCCTCCCGTACTGACGCCAACTCGTCTTGACGATCTCGCGGAATTCCCCCGTACTTCAAAACCTATTAATCCGTGAAATCTCACGGTGCCATATCAGCTTATCCCAGGGACAAGACCAGCCTTGGTTTGACTCCAGCTCGCAAGCGCAGAGCCAATAACCCCCGCCTTCTTTTTTTTTCTTTTCTACTTTTCGGTATATGACTGCCGATGTCATCTCGTCTCTATTTTTTTTCTCTTCACAGCTTGGTAAGGGCAAGACTGCTTTGAGTCTTGTCGTTCTTCCGACAGCTAGCAATGAGTGGATCGAGGGTAGGGGCGCGGCGTAGACCGCTGCGTATCTGCTGCGATTTACTGACAGGCCAGTCAACCCATGCCGCCCTGTCATGGAATGACATCTATCCAGCTACCTAGATACCCGAGGAAAGGTCCATATAGTGTCGGTTGACGGCCCTGTTTTTTTCCTGACAGGGAGAACTTGGGAGATGATGATTCATGACCCTGGCATACACTGGAACGACTCCTCTGATAGAGAGTGGATAGGCCTGCAGAGGGCGGATTATGGGCCTCTAGAGTATTACCTCTTTGTTTTCAAGAGGAGAGGAACTATCCTAGCATTATTAATAATCGTCACATATTCACCTCTCCTCCCCCCCCCCCTTCCCAAAAAAAGGGCCCCAGTAGCGGAAAGTGCGCGTGCGTTTTGCCAGAAAGATTGATCGAAAAACGAGGCCTGTGTGGTAATCTCTTCCCCAGCGCATGTGTAAAAAGAATCATGGAAAGGCTGGGCTGATGGACATGTGAGTGAAGCAATAACTAAAAATGTCCATTGTCCAACACTCTTCACCCCTGAATTTGTAAACAAAAGAGCGCACTATTCCCGCTTATCCGTGGAAACAGAAACATTTGGCTCAGCTATCATTGTTATCATCAAAAAAAAAACATCGAGTGCTTGGTCTTTCACTCTCGCACAGAATTCCATACAACCAGAGCACTTTGAGCATTCTAGTAAGGAAAGGAAACAACTTGTTCAAAAGCAGTTATTTGGGATATGTTCCCCCATCTGGAAAAGGGGAGCACTGAAGGCCCGTGCTTCTTAAGAGCGTTTAAACGCGATGACGTTAATTACGTCGGCATGTCCGAAGAATAGCCGACCCGAACCAGTACTAGAAAAAAGTTGGAGACAGCGGTTCCTTATCGCGATATCGATCTCTAGGATTCTCGTTTCCGCTTTGCGACTGTTCCCTCCTTCAGACTCTTACACGAGCCAGCTCTCGCACAACAATGCAAAGCCGTTGATCTGGACAATTGGAGATCAAGAGGAACCTTTAACCTTTACTCTCGGGTTGTCGACACCCGAGCACAACGACGAAATCAAGATCCGGTGACAGCCGACAATCCCGGTGCGTCTCATGGCGACAGCCTCTGCCGCCAGGTCGACAATGGTCGGTGGCCCTGAAAAGAGCATGTCGCGCATGTCGCATGCCGATGCCCCGCTCACACAGTCGCGCGAGACTGGCGATATCAATCCCGAGTCGCGACAGGGAGATCCGATCGTCAACCGGGCCCAATCGATATCATTTGCGAAATCATGGAACCACATGCTGGCGGGAGGGTAAGGAACGCCCTTGGGTTTCGGATCACACAGCGAGTCTAGGCCGAGCCATGCTGACACCGCCTTTTTTTTTTTTTTTACCAACGTAGGATCGGTGGCATGACGGCGGCGACCCTGACGGCGCCTCTTGATGTGCTCAAGACCAGGCTTCAGTCCGACTTCTACCAGGCGCAGATCAAGGCGTCCCGGGCCTCAATAGCCGCGCCCATGAACCCCCTGCGGACCGTCGCGTTTCATTTCAACGAGACCATGTCCATCCTCGGCGCCGTCTACCGCCAGGAGGGCCCTCGCGCGCTCTTCAAGGGCCTCGGTCCGAACCTGGTCGGCGTGATCCCGGCCCGCTCCATCAACTTCTACACGTACGGCAACGGCAAGCGCATCATCGGCGACTACTTCGACAACAAGGACTCGGCCTGGGTACACCTCAGCGCGGGGGCCCTGGCCGGCATCGTCACCAGCACCGCGACCAACCCCATCTGGATGGTCAAGACTCGCCTGCAGCTCGATAAGAACATGGCGCTCGAGAGTGGCGGCATCACCAAGCGCAGGTACAGGAACAGCCTGGACTGCATCCGGCAGGTGTTGCGAGACGAAGGAATTCGCGGTCTCTACAAGGGCATGAGCGCGAGCTACCTCGGCGTGGCCGAGTCGACCATGCACTGGATGCTCTACGAGCAGATCAAGCGGTCGCTCGCGAGGAGAGAGGAGCGCATTGCCCTCAGCGGGAGGCTTAAGAACTGGTGGGATCACACGGTCGATTGGACGGGCAAGTTTGGCGCCGCCGGCTTTTCCAAGTTCGTCGCGGCCGTCATCACATACCCGCACGAGGTAGGTTCCTGCTGCCAGCAGAACCTATCCCCCAAACCCTTTTTCTCCTCCCCTCCACTCCCCTCTTTCTCCCCACAACACAACATACCGGGGTTTCAGGAAAATGCTGACGGGGATCCCAGGTCGCCCGCACCCGCCTGCGTCAAGCGCCCATGGCCGACGGCCGCCCGAAATACACCGGCCTCATCCAGTGCTTCAAGCTAGTCTTCAAGGAGGAGGGCATGATGGGCCTGTACGGCGGCATGACACCCCATCTGCTCCGGACAGTCCCGAGCGCGGCCATCATGTTTGGCATGTACGAGGGCATCCTCCGCCTGCTCAACACCCCGGCATGATAAAAAAAAACATCGAGACTTTGCCGGCTCCCACCCCTCCCCCCCCCTTCTCTCACCCCGGCGCTACGACGAAACATCCTCGAAAGCGAGGAACTGTACCATCACCGTGTATAACAGAAGATTAAAAAGCGTAGCCTACTATCTCCCCTTACGTACCTCACTCTACTAATCTAAGTACCCACAGCCTCTGATTTGGCCTGGGCAAACCGATCTGTCCGGGCGCGTGGCCGGGGGGGTTAAGCATTCTCTCGCGCTTCTCTCGCTCCTCTAGAGAGCTTGGCGCTTGAGACCTTCGACGTCCCCCCAATTAGCCTATCGACTGTCGACAGATACGATACCCTCCTCCTATCCTGTACCATATAGAATCGCAGCAGGGACGGACATAGAAGCGAAGCGGGTCTGGGTCGGTTCATGCGGCATCTGGCTGGCATTCTGTACATTTTCTCAACTTTTTTCGCTTCCTTTTTTTTTTTTTTCCCTTCCTTTGGCTTTGATATTGCATTGATCGGCGATATTGGCGTTTCCGACATCCCCTTTCTCCTTGACGGATGGAAGGGGAGAGAGAGAGAGAGAGAGAGAGAGAGAGAGAGAGAGAAAGGACGGCACAACGAGAAGTGCTTGTCTAAAGAACTTGGATGACGACAAAGTGGAAACGAACGGACGGGGACGTGGATACGCACGCGGGCGCGGACGGGATCGGCGACGGCATGGTTTTCTCATAACCCACTACTATCATCCGACTCTGGAACGGGATATGTACGATATGGACCGGCACGCCTAAGAGATGGCCTGCACTACGTGTGTATGTCGTGACTTTGGCGGTGGGAAAAGTCGACGCTTATCCATGCAATGTATATGGAAGGAGGGAGACCGAGATGGGCACATCACAATGAGCCCGGAGAGATAAAAAAAAACAGGGGAGGGCATGTTGTTTTGCAGCCGCCTGCTGGCCTGACGCGTCTCCTCTCCAGATACAATTGACTGATATAACATTGTCAGTGAAGGATAGCAGCCCTGAGTGTTGTGCAGCCTCTGATGCAGCATCACGGACCTTCTCGATGAGCCACAGAGTTTGAGATTGATCTCGTTGCTGAATACGTTCAAAGTATGTAGTCAGTCTGCAGCTATGTAGGATATCTCGCGCCGCGCCAGAGCGCCTGGCGAATGAGAGAAACGAAGAAATATGACGAAAAGACCAGCAGGGGAAAAAAAGAAAAACGAGAGACAGTACATAGAAGGAAGTACCCTCAAAAACCCAACTTGACTCCCCCACGCCATTGACGCGCTGAATACATAGAACGATACACCATCCTGGCAAAAGCACCTCCGCTGCCCTGAGACCATGATTGCTACGAAGCCATGTATCCGTGCAATCTGGAGCAGTCTTCCCGAATGAGCAATCCTGCACTTGCCCATAACCCTAGTTGCTTGTGTTTCCAACCCGGCACAGAGGCCGGAAAAAACGTCAAGAGAGTCGAGCCAAACCCAATGTTAATCCCCAAGCTTATGCGCCTCAAGCCATCCCCTGGGCGGCCGTTTCCGCAATTTCCGCGGAGGCCGCGAGGGATGCCCTGGGGCGTTCGAATCCTCTCTGCGGTCGTTGGTGTCGTCCCTGTCCCTGTCTCCCCACAGCAGTCTCCACTTGGACAGCATCAGCCTCCCCCCCGACGCGGATGATGATAATGATGATGGTGGTTGTTGTTGTTGTGTTGGCGGTGGTGGAGTAGGAGGAGGAGGAGGAGGAGGAGGAGGAGG
>NW_027192563.1:0-174543 GCF_042370625.1 Thermothelomyces heterothallicus | reverse complement strand
GAGGAGGAGGAGGAGGAGGAGGAGGAGGAGGAGGAGAGGAGGTGCATGGCGAGTCGCTCGTGCAGCGTCACCAGGCGTTGCGGTCCCAGTTAGGATCTGTCATATGCCATCCGGCATGGGTCAGCTTCTGTCCCCCGGATGGATGCCCGTCGGCGCCCTCACAAAAGGAGAGAAGAGAGCAAGGTAAGAAGAAGGAAGACGTACCCTGTACAAAGGCGGCCAGGACCTTGCTCCCCGTCTGCAGCAGCGGGTGGCCGACGACGATCTTGAGGAACTTCTCGAGGCCGGCGCGGCGGCCCTCGATCACGTCGTCGCTGAACCGGTTCGTGAACACCTTGCCGGGCAGCGGGGGGATGGTGACGCGGGCGCTCTCGCGCTCGAGAATGTCGCGGAAGTACTCAAAGTCCGAGTAGCGCCGCCGCACGCTCGAGTGGCGCACCTTGAAGGCCGGGATGTTGGTGCGGCACACGATCTCGTAGTCGGTGTACATGTGCCGGCCGATGCCGTGCGTACGCGGGTTGCGGACCTGTTGTCGTGTTCTCTCCCCGCGGGGCCCCCGACATCTCACCGTCGCGGGCCGGGGTCCGTCGGTCAGCCTGTCTTGTTCCTTTTTTTTCATCCTTCGATTTTCATCTTGTTTTGCCGTTGCGTTGCGGCGGTTGCTGTGTTGCTCCATGTCCAGGTGGGCAAGGAAGGGGCCGGAGGGAGGGGGAAGGGAGGGAGAGGGTGATTGATGCTGAACGAACCTCGATTTCTAGGAAATTCTCGGGCGGCCCATAAATCTCGTCGAATGATTGCGGTCTCGATTCCGGCAGTGACTGCAGGATGGGTCGGTGAAGGCGGGCAGCGGCGGCCTCGGCGGCTGACCTTGTTGCGGACGATGTGGAGGAAGACGCGGGCGTCTGCTGCTGCTTCGAGTCGGCGGGCGCCGTTTGGGTGTTCGCATCATCCGTCTGCGACGCCATCTTGGCTATTGCGGATGATAGCGGCGGCGGTGTTACTCTCGCTCGATGTGGTGGGAGAGAGAGAGAGAGGGACTCCCCTCCTCGTTCGTTGCGGTCTACGGACTCGTCCCTGATGCGACGGGGTATGTATGTAGGTAGGTAGCGCGTTTCGTGCGCTGTTTCTGGGAGGTATGTTCTCCAGTGCGTAGGCTGTCGAAGAAACTCCTGTGATGGTCGAGTTGTGGGAGAGCCGGGACGGCGCGTGATTCGAGTTGGAGGCCTTGTCGAAAGCTAAAGCCGATAAGCTCAACAGGATGGCAAGGTGGGGTAACTTCCAGAACCGCGGATCGGTGGGACAGCCGCAATGACCACTCGCCCCTTCAGAGCATCCTACTGTGTAGTATACTTGTATATACAGACAGTATACGACGCGCTCAGCGGCAGAACATTCCGCGACAACATAGCCACAGGTTTAGAAGTAAGTGATTTGGTTTCTTCGGGATTCCATGCAACTCAATTACCCTCTCAAACGCCTGATGTATTCTCGTGTCTCTACCGTACATGCGTGCACACGTATACCGTACTTTGTTGCGCCTGCCACTGTCCATCATCAGGAGGCTCCCATCTCTAGCACGGGCTCCGTTGCCGGTTTTTCCCGCGAAGCAGGTTGACATGAGCCTCGCAACATGGGTTCTCCAAGTAACAGCCTCCTCAGTCTTGAGCCGAGGACATGCCTCATCAAGCGCACGCTCCAACTCCGCTGAGAAGTGGTTATGGCTTCTAGGGGAAAACCTTGCCACACCTATGCCGTGCTGCCCGGCCACCGCACTGGTAGAACGGTTTCGGTTTCGGTTGACCAAGAAAGACCATGAATGTAGAAGCCCAATGCGGGCTCCTTCACTTCTTGTCGGCAAACTTTTGATGGATAGCCCGAATTTGCTCGTCGAGGTTGAAGGTCTGTAGCTGATTGATATGCGCCTGGCTCTTGCCATCCGGGTTGCCATCGAACGCGTGGAGCGCAACCTTTTTTCTCCGCGCAAGCTCCTCTTCCGAGACGGCCTGGCCGGTGGTGGTGTCGAACACATCGCTCCGCTGGCTGGCGAGACGCTTGAGGTTGTTGGCCACCTCTGCCGTAGACAGGTTGGTCGTGGCATACCGGGCTTCGGCCTTGGCCTTCTGTTCCTTCCACCGTGGATCGAGCAGCTCGACTGCAGTCCTGAGTTAGCACGACCACCGAAAAAAAAAAAAAAAAGAGAAAAAGTATGAGAGAGGGGAACTGACTTCTCATGTGCTCGTCCATCTCGTTGAGCGGGATCTGCTGCTTGCAGTTTGGACACATTGCCGTCTGCGTGCCGAACTTGCTGGCTGCTCGTTGCGCCGCGCGCGGAACATAGTTCTCCTTGATCTTCATTGGTGCAGCGCCACCGCGGGCTTCGGCCTGCGCCTGCTGCACACGCGTCCGTTCTTGCTCCTTCTCCTGTGCCTTTTGAGCCTCCTCCTCCTTCTCCTCCTCGGCAGACTTTGTGCGCGAGGCGAGAGGGACAGGCGCGCCCTGTGCCGGCGGTGGGGGCGTATTGTTGGCCTGGGTGGTGGCAGGTGCTGCTGGGGGTGGCTGCGTGGCTCGTGCTTGCGCGCCGTATGTTTGGGGCGGGTAGGCGTTGTAGCTGGTGTCTTCGAAGGGGAAGGCCTCCTCGATCCGGAGGGTAGAGCTGACCGAGACCTTGTTCTTCTCCTCCAACGAGGCGTACTGGAGGTCGTTGAGCGTCGTCGGAGGCGGGAGGTTCGCCTGATCGTCGGCCTCGGTGAAGACAATGGTCTCGACGACGACAAAGTCGTTCCAGTCGATCCGCGCAAACTCGATCTTCTTCTTCTCCTCTTCCTCCTCTTGCTTGGCCTTCTCGGCCTCCTGCCACTTCGCGTACGCGGCCCTCTGCTTCGCGCGCGCCAATACCTTGTACTTGTCCGCAACGTTCTGCCGCAGCTGGTCGACCCGCTCCTGCTGGGCCTTGCCCCCCTCGCCGTTGACCCCGCTCTCGCGCAGGAGGATCGTGTACTGGTCAATCATGCTCTGAAAGAAGTTGTGGAATGTGTGGTTGGGTATCAGGAACTGAAATTGGGGGTTGCTCGCCTCACGCTGGGCAAGCTGTGTCATGAATGGCCGGCCGTTCTTGGCGACGAACAGGGCAGTTAGTCGCACGATCTCCAAGTCTTTCTGGCTCATACGAGGCATACGGGCTGAGAATTGGAAATCCGGCGGCTTTGGCGGCCCCGCTGGCTTCTCCTGGGCGGGCGCGGCGGCTGCCTCTCCGACACGGCCAGCCGAGAGCGCAGTGCCCCGTCCGTTCCTGATCTCTTCTTTGCGCCATTCGTAGTACGCGTTGTACGGGTCGGAGCTCGACATCAAGAAGCTGAACTTGGGGTTCTTGCCATGGTTGTCGCGAATCCGCTGCTCAAGGCCGGCACCACCGCGCATCACGTAACCGGCCGTTTTCTCGATGGCCTCGCGGATCTCGCCCGGTGGCGGGATGATGACGCCCGGCGGCGGCTTGAGATTGTCGAGCGCCGCCGCCGCGTCTGCGGCCGCATCGCCGTTCGTCGCCGCCACAGCCATTACACGTGTTTTGTTGATTGCCGATTGTTGTGATGGATGCGCAGAAGCTGGTGTTCGGGTTTTCCGTGACAGGCGCCGTTCGCGCGAGTGTTGATGGTTGCATTCCACGCACAGGCAATCCCCCCTTGTCGTTTTCGAGGTTTTGACTTACGCTACGGGAGTTAGTCTACACAGTACTGGTAGTGTACGGCGGAACATGGTCCGTGCAACAGCATCCGTGGTACGCCTTACTCCGTAGTACACTTGTACGGAGTACTAGATAGTATACGGATGTAATCTATATGGATTACTTGTATTACGCAGCATGCGGTATTATCAAGGTAAGCGTGAATGGTCAAGGTACGGACGTTATTGCAAGGCTCCAGGATTCAATAAGGGCTTGAAGGAGATTTCGATCTGACTACCACCACAATCTCATATAGCCTCGGCTCACTCCATTGGCTGGCTTCGGCTTGGTGTTGCGTACTCCGTACGGAGTATTCGTCGTGTATGGAATACCGCTCGTACGTGCCAAGGAAACGTTCGTATCAATCAAGTGGGCTCGCCCCGGGTTGCGGACCGGGGAGTGGCTCGTGCCATGCGACAGGGAACCAATCGATGCCTGGCACAGCCCGGGAACCCACCAGCTTCGACCGTTTACAGAAGGACAAGGGTTAGTTAAGGCCACTTCAGCTCAATCAATTTTATGGCGAGATGCCTGTCAGCGCAAGCTTCAACTGCAACCCCCTTTCCGAGTCCCCTCAGCGATCTCCGAGATCGAAGCCAGGACAAGACACACTGGCGAGCTCTCTCGTCTTTCTTTCCCCCTTCGACACCAGCCGTTCTTCTTCTGTGGTTGTCGATTGGACCTTCTGCATTTATCCTTTGTACTTCGATGGTAACCTTTTAATTGGAGCTTGACCTTTCGCGACTCTCGTTAATCCCCCGTTTCTTTATGATCGACGCGCCTGCGGCTGCAACCGCCACGACGTTTCAACGCACGCTCTGAATTAAGCCCGACGCGCCGAACCTCGAATCGAAGCAGTCCCGCGCTGAGGTCCGGATTACCACGCCAATTCGTTGTCAAACCGCCTAGCATGGCTCGATCGGCGAGCTCCAAGCCGCCGGTCGCGAGGGCATCCCCCCCGCCGGCGCCGTCGAGCATCATCGATGAGAAACTCAACTCGGACGCGACGAAGCGCAAGGACGATTACTCCTCCGAAGGCGTCGAGGACCATGATGTCTTTCTGCTCCCGGGCTCCGACTTCAAGCTCGTCCTCGCCATAACCCTGCTAGCTGCTGCTGTGCGCTTGTTCCGCATCTACCAACCCAGCAGCGTCGTGTTCGACGAGGTCCAGTATGTTTCTCGGCGCTCTTCCTTCCCGCTCGTGACAGACCTTGGCTGACGCACCATACCGACAGCTTTGGCGGGTTTGCGACCAAGTACATCAAGGGCAAGTTCTTCATGGACGTGCACCCACCACTCGCAAAGTTGATGATCACGCTCTTCGGCTGGCTTGCCGGATTCAAGGGAAACTTCGACTTCAAGGATATTGGAAAGGATTATGTCGAGCCCGGCGTCCCATACGTGGCCATGCGCATGTTCCCGGCCATCTGCGGCATCCTCCTGGCCCCGACCATGTTCCTGACCCTCAAGGCTGCTGGTTGCCGTACTTTCACCGCTGTCATGGGTGCCGGTCTCATCATCTTCGGTTCGTCGCATTGTTTCCTCCTTATCACGCTAGCGCGCCGCGTTGCTGATTGTTGCTCTAGAGAATGGCCTCCTCACCCAGGCGCGTCTGATTCTTCTCGACTCTCCTCTTATGATCGCCACCGCCTTCACTGTTCTCTCGTTCACGTCTTTCACTAACCAGCAGGAGCTGGGTCCCTCGCGGGCCTTCGGGTTGAGCTGGTGGTTTTGGCTTGTCATGACCGGCCTCGGTCTGGGTATGACCGTCAGCATCAAGTGGGTTGGGCTGTTTACCATTGCCTGGGTCGGCTCCTTGACCCTGGTCCAGCTCTGGGTTCTCCTTGGCGATTACAAGCACGTTACAATCGTATGGGCTCCCGACCTGTTCCTCACGCTTTGACGGGCTGCTAACGGCTTGCACAGCGTATCTTCGCCAAGCACTTCATGGCCCGCGTCTTCTGCCTCATCATCATTCCCTTAACTTTCTACTTGGCCATGTTCGGAATCCACTTCCTCTGCCTGCGCAATCCCGGCGATGGCGACGGCTTCATGAGTTCCGAATTCCAGTCGACTCTGAACTCCAAGGCAATGAAGAACGTCCCGGCGGATGTTCTTCTGGGTAGCCGAATCACCATCAGACATGTCAACACCCAGGGCGGTTATCTCCACTCCCACCCTCTGATGTACCCTACCGGTTCGAAGCAGCAGCAGATCACCCTGTACCCCCACAAGGACGATAACAACCTGTGGCTCGTCGAGAATCAGACCCAACCGCTCGACATCAACGGCCAGCCCATCAACGGCACCAACGCCTGGTATAAGCTCCCCGAGCCTCACTACGTCGAGAACGGCGCCATCATCCGCCTGAACCATCTCGCCACCCACCGTCGTCTCCACTCTCACGATGTCCGCCCTCCCATCACGGAGGCCGACTGGCAGAACGAAGTTTCTGCGTACGGTTACGAGGGTTTCGACGGCGATGCCAACGACTTCTTCCGCGTTGAGATCGTCAAGAAGAAGTCCAAGCCCGGCGTCGCCCAAGAACGCCTCCGCACGATCGACACCAAGTTCAGGCTCATCCACATCATGACTGGCTGCGTGCTGTTCTCCCACAAGGTGAAGCTCCCCGAGTGGGCGTCGGAGCAGCAGGAAGTCACCTGTGCCCGCGGAGGCACCCTTCCCAACAGCCTGTGGTACATTGAGTACAACGATCATCCCATGCTGGGCCCGGACGCTGAGACGGTCAACTACCGCAATCCCGGCTTCTTTGGTAAGTTCTGGGAGCTGCAGAAGGTCATGTGGAAGACGAATGCTGGCCTCGTCGAATCCCACGCCTGGGACTCCCGTCCTCCGTCGTGGCCCATCCTCCGCCGCGGCATCAACTTCTGGGGCAAGGACCACCGCCAGATCTATCTCATCGGCAACCCTGTCATCTGGTGGAGCGCTACTGCGGCCGTCGTCATCTACGTCGTGTTCAAGGGTATCGCCGTCCTCCGTTGGCAGCGCAGCTGCAACGACTACTCGAAGCCCGTCTTCAAGCGGTTCGATTACGAAGTCGGCTCCTCCGTGCTTGGGTGGGCTCTGCACTACTTCCCATTCTTCCTCATGCAGCGCCAGCTCTTCCTCCACCACTACTTCCCCGCGCTCTACTTCGGCATCATCGCCTTCTGCCAGATCTATGATTTCGTCACGGCGCGCATTCCTGGAATCGGCTTGAGAGAGAATCCTGTGATTGGCAAGGCTGGCGCCGTCGGTTTCCTTATCCTGTCAATGATTGCTTTCACCCTCCTCTCTCCCCTTGCGTATGGAAACCCCTGGACAAGGGCCGAATGCAGGCGTGTCAAGCTGTTCAGCACCTGGGACTGGGATTGCAACACTTTCTTGGACAGCGTAAGTGGTCTTCCTAATGGTGTGGTCCCGGAGAGGAAGTTGCCTCAGAGGGGGTAATGACGTTATGACTATGGGCGAAAAGGTGCCGGATCACCTGTAACGAGCGTGCCGTAGACTATTAGGAGGGGCACATATTGGCCATGACTAGATGACACAAGCATAACAGCGCTCGAGGCGATTTTTTTGAGACATCTGGCCCATACTAACTTCCATATTTTGCATAGTACGACGCATACAAGACGTTGTCCTCCACCTCGGCTGCCGCCTCTCAGACACCTCAGCAACCGATCGATGCCGAGAAGGCGCCACCGGCTCAGCCTCCCGTAGCGGGCGGACAACAAGCCCAGGTCCCCATTGTGGACGCCCAGCAGCAGCAGCAGCAGCAGGAGCAGCAGCAGCAGCAAGCGCAGGAGGAAAAGGCTAAAGTTTCCGGCGCCCCAATGGCTGGCAATAAGCGACTCGTCCATACTGAAGAGCGCGTCGAGTACCGCGACCAGGATGGTAATCTCTTGAACGAGGAACAGGTCAAGGCCCTCAAGGGCAAGGTCGAGTTCAAGACGCGTTATGAGACGCGGACCCGGATTATCGATGCCCAGGGCAACGAGGTCTTGCTGCCTCCCGGCCAGCAGGTACCGCTGGACCAGGAGCAGAAGCCCGATGCTCCGGCGGGCGTCGCGCCTCCCCACCCGGATGTCGAGGGTACGTGTCTTTCCATTGTCCTGTCAGCAGTGGAAGTCCGTGAGATCATCGGCTGACGTCACCCCGTTTCAGGTGCGAATAGCGAGACGGCCAAGGGGGGGATCCCTGATGAGCCGATCCCCGAGCCCAAGGAGAGTGTTGAGGGCGAGAGGGAACGCGAGGAGAAGGCAGCCAAGCCTGCCAGCGAGAAGCAGGAGGCCAGTGCCAAAGTGGACGAGCTCTGAGCAGCTCGGCCTTCCTGGTGTCTGGTCCCTCAAGTGTAGGATTACTTCCAAAGTCGAGGAGGCTTCGGCCCGCTGCGCTTCCTCTCCCTTTCTACCATATGTTGCACCACACCCGCCTGAAGGGATCTAATGAAATGGAGAAAGGGACTGGCGATTTGGCAGCGGGGTCAAAAAACGTTCGGTCAGCCTGTCGCGGCCGAGGACGATGTTTTTTTCCTAGTCTCATTCGTAACCACTGATCGATCGGCTGTACGGGAGTGGGGGGAGTTGTTGATGCAGCGAGGAAAGGATGATACATCTTGACTCTATCTACATCACGGCGCGGGACGACACACCGGTCCTAGATTTTCTTGGTCACATTTACTCTGAATGAATGGAATCCCACTCCGATACGTCTCTTTCTTTGGCGTCACCTGAGCCCGTTTCCGTACGAGTGAGGGGATATCAACGGCAAGGGTAGGTGCTGGAGGAAGCGAAAACGAAACAGGAATATATCAATTTCCTCTTCAAAGTCCACCGTGATTTCAATATTCCGGTGGTGTGTGATGACTATTGGTACAATGCCCCCCATCCGCTCTCCTTCATGCGTCCTGTACTGTACATACACGAAATAAACATTAGGAGAATAATGATGCCCCCCCTACTTGTTGTAAGCAAATTGCCTCGCTAACCTCCAGTCTCGATTCAAACCAGCGTTTTCCTTCTTGACACCCCTTTCTCGACTTTTGCGACAGAAGCGCCTCGTCTCAAAAGTCCAACAGCAGCGCCTCCCATTCCAGCTCGAGCCTTTCTTCCTCGCCCGAGCTATCGTGACCACGGCCATCATCATCATCATCATTATCATTGGCATTGCGGAGAAGATCATAACCGCCATCATGATCATCATTGTCATCGCGGTCGTCATCATCATAATTACCATGATTATCATAATTACCATGATTATCATCATCATCATCATTGGAAATAATACCACGACCGCCGTAGCTGCGCTCGTAAATGCCGACGCCGACGCCGCCTCGCGCGGAGTCGATCTCGGAGGAGTCGTCCGAGCCGGACTCCGAATCGTCCGAATCCGAGTCTGCGTCCGAGTCCGAATCCCAGTCAAAGGCCGACACGGGCTCTTGACGATGCTGCTGCTGCTGCGGCGGCGGCGGCGACGGCGGCATGGGCGGCGCGGATAGCGTGCGGTGCGTGTCCGCGTGCGCGTGCCTGCTGGCGGGGTCGCCGGCCGCCGCGTCGGCTCCGGCCTCGAGCGCGCGGGGGAGGGCGAGCAGGCTGTTGGCGGTGCTTGTGGGCATCCGGGAGGTGGGGAGGGAGGCACGGGCCGGGGCGCCGCTGCTGTTGCGGCTGTGGTCCGCCCCGTGGGTTTGAGGGTGTTGCTGCTGTTGCTGGTGCTGGTGCTGGTGATGACGATTATGATGGGCAGGGGGATGGGGATGGGGATGGGGATGGGGATGGGGATGGAGATGGGAGTCAGGGCAGGCGATGCTGTTCGGGCGGGGCCTCGTCAGCGCCGGCCTCCTTTGTTGTTGTTGCTGCTGCTGCTGCTGCTGTTGTTGTTGTTGTTGTTGTTGTTGGTGGTGGTGGTGGTGGTGGTGGTGGCTGGAGCTAAGGGGAGCGGGGACGAATCGTGGGTTGGTGAAGATAAAGCCCGGGGGATGGAAAGCATGTGGCAGAGCCGAGTCCGCGACCCTGTCAGAGGCTAGGCAGTTGGGACACCTGTCTGGCCTGTCAGGCCTGCCAGGGATAGACGGGAAGGAGGCGGGTAGCACCATCCTTGGATGTTGGAAACCAAGACCCGGAGGCGGGTAGACGACCCGTGAGCCCGTGTCCATCTCGCCGGCCAACCTGTCAAAGTTCCTGGGCCTCGTGATGTCTCGGACGGAGGCCGGGCCCGGGCGTGGAGAGCGAGCGCGGCCATCGCACCGCCCACAGCTCAGCTCACTGTTGCTGCGGTGATGATACTCAGTGGCAGTTGCCGCTTCTGCGCCGCCGGAGACAGTTCCGCCGCTGATGGTGGGAGCGGGGGCACGACGGGAACTGGGGCCTGTGGTTGCGAAGGGCGAAGGCAGTGGCCTGTCTGGAGGGGGCCCCGAGGGCGAGAGAGGCACGAGAAGCCTGTTGTTTCTCATCAAGGCCGCCCGGTGAGAGGCCCGGGGAGGGTCCGGTGGTGGGATGGGCGGAAACGGGTCAGGCTCAGAAAGGGCCTTCCAAAGGCGTTCAGAGTCGCCAGTCCGAGGAGAAGCTAGGGGGGGCTTGAGTGGCTCGTTAGCTTGGTGATGGTTCCCCAACAAGAGTTACTGTGCTGATCGTACAGGAGGGAGATTGTCATGGGACAGATTCATCGTCCTTGGGTCCCACGGTGTGGGCACGCCCGCCTCACGTTGCCTGGGTGGGCGCCGCGGCCCGTGTGCTTGGGTGCTCTGCTGGCGGCCGTGTGGCCGGTCCGACTGGGAGGGCATGATGTAGCCCATGGTCGAAGACGTGCTGCTTGGTGCGGAACCAGTTCTAAGACCGTGTGTTTGCTGCTCGAGATGGCATGGCCAGAGGGGAAGAGGCGGATGGCCCGGACGGAAAGGGGAGGGGACTGGACCGGCCAGCCCTACCAACTTATACCTCCCTGAGGAGCCTTTGGTCTACCGGCCGTTGATCTAAGGTTTCCTTGATGAGCCTAACTTGCCCTGACCGGAGCGGGAGCTTTCCCCCCATTGAAGCTTTGGATTCGCCCCCCACGGGACCCCGACAGGTCCCCCTTGTCGACGCCTTTCGGAGGGCAGCCCGGATGGCGGGCGGCTTGAGACCCTGGGGCTGTTGTGTGCATGAGACTGACACAACTCGGTATCCATTCAAAGAGAAGTACTGACAAGTCCGTGAGCTCTAGTGGAGGGAGGGTGACGAAAGCTTTGGCAGGGCCCAGCCATGGAGGATCCAGCGTGGCGACCGATCAGGTACCAGAGTCAGCTTAGTAGCGGGGACTTTCGGACCCACGGTTGGACTCACGGTCAGGTATACCTAGGTAGGGCCGTCCCAATCCTCCCGCCATCATGCCCTATGGTAGCTACTGAACTCGGTTGGTACCCGTTGGCTCGAGGCTTAATGAAAAGGAGAGCGCGGCCTCCCGTGTCCCACAGCTCCGCCTAGCTATATTGCCACCTCCGGCGGGCTTGATCCTGGAGGAGGAGAAGGCATAAGCCCGACAAGCCGTTGTCTGGCACGGACAAGAGGAAAGTGATGTGGAGGACGATCTATCTACTATGTAGACCCGATGGCTTCGACCCGGGTCACCCCTACTTCGGAGAGCGATGGGCTCAGCGCGCATCTCGGGGAGGCCAAGGCGAAGTCCAAGCATTAATTATTCATAAGCAGGCTGAAACGCATCTTCTTCAGACCAGATCTTTTTCGCCTCTACCCAGGAAGGCTCAGGCAGGACAACTTGGGCCATGCCGAGTCAGAGAGAGACAGACAGGTCAATGCCGCAACCCTGCTGAGCAGAGCAAACGCGACGTTGTCTTCCAGCATGGTGTCGTCAAAGCCAACACACCATGTTTCAAAAAAAAAAGGAGCCGCCTCGGAGGCGACAGACTTGAAGCCTCCCATTATATGCGTCCTCTTTCACTGAATGCCCCGTATGGACAGGTTTGGCTTGACGGCTTGAGGGCTCGATCTCGAGAAACGCCGCGTCTTGGGGTTGTGGGAGACCAGAGTGTTGGACGGCGTATATTCGGGGCAAGCTCCTGTACGGTCTGCCTCTGTCTCTGCGACCACCAGGGACCCGGTCAAACGGTGTTGTCGCCGCATGTCTCTAACCAACAGATGGCTATCATGTGGCACAGGAGGAGAGCGCCGAGACATGCGTGGCAGTGACCGTGCCTGCGCCTGAATGTTTTGCTACAAACAAATGACTTTGGTGCTGGTCGTGTGTTCAGTAAATCCGTCCTGGTATCTATCCCTCTGAATCATATCCTCGTCATGTTCCATTCTTTCGTTAGTTGGAAAAGCCGCCAAAAGGGAGAGGAAAAGGAAAAAAAAAAATACAACTTAGGCATCATGTAAGGCTCCGAATCAAAGTCCAAGACGATAGTTGATCCATCGGCTTGTTGATAGTCAGCGATGTTTCCGAAAGAGTGACGGCAGAGAAAAGCTAGCGATGACGCAGCAACTGGCCCGTCTGATACCTTTTCTCTCACTGGCAACTTGGGGTCTTTTGCCAAGTCGGATCTTCATTTGCCGCTTCCGCATTGACTTGACTTCTGAAGCTAGATTCCGGTGCCGGTTTCACAATGTCCTACAACACAAATACATCGGTAGTGTGGTGGATATTTTCGCACTCGCAATCGACGAAAGCGAAACATATCAATCGAGCCTCAGGTGGCCAGGGTCCCGTGGCCATCGGTGTTTCCCCCGCGTCCCCCGCGTCCTTGGCGCCCGCCGGGGCCTGTGCACTGCACCCGCTGCCTCACAGAGTAACTACAAGTACTATGGTACACTACAGGTCTACTTCGTACCAGCAAGCATTGCTGGCCAACTCTCAAGGCAAGAAACCGGCAGGACCCAGAGATGTGGATGGGCCGAGACAAGGCCTGCTAAACTTCGTGCCGAGGCAGCGCCCAGACGGCACGCCGACATGTGTCTCGCCTCGACCATAACGGGCGTGCGTCGTCTCAGTCGCGAGTCGGACGGTTGCCGATTCAGTTGTCGGTTTCCTCTTGGCGATGCGCGTGCGCGCGAATTGATGGAAGTTTGTGGCAGCGGGGAAAAGTCGCGTATTTTTCTACACCTCCGGAGTACTAACGTTATTAGTAGTATGGATGCCTAGTACATACAAAGGTACATATGTACATACAGGACGGATAACATACAAGTATAGTACAGTACATCTTCGGGCCCGGACCTCAACTCCGCAGAAGGAAAAAGCTGGCCAAGCGAAAGAGAAAATCAGCGGGTCGACGCCATTTTCTCACCTTCTTATTCAAGCAGTGCACCAGACAAACCCCTCAAGAAAGCAGAGAGATTTGAGCCCCTCCAGATCATCCGTTTCTCCATATCTGTGGGAAGCGCACACAACTCGAGTCTAGCTACACAAGGTACTAACTAGTACATACACAGCAACCATACTGCGGGATTGAAAGTATCAGTTGCTGCCAGTGGGTAAGAAACCTTGGGTGAGTTGTTCAGTACGTGATAGGTTGCTAGTGCGTAGCCCGTACTTGTACGGAATGCGTCATGGGTTACAGTCTCAAATTTTTATCGAGGTCGTACTCGTTAGTAGTTGGTCGCAACTCGCTTTACGGCCTCTTTTTTGCGCCCGCGTTGGCGCCGTGTCCGCTCCACAAATCGCCGACTTTCGCCCAATTCGGCCGAAATCCGCTGTGGCACCTCCACTTTCCGTCCGCGCCACAATCAGCGCTCACTGGCCAGCAGGTTTGAGTCTTGATACATAACATCCCGCCGCCGAGGCTGCAGGAGCAGATCGCGTCGTCGTTGGTGATAGGTGGGATTCACCTGCGTACCTGAATCCTGTGGTGCGGCTACACAATGTATGGCGTGCAACGGCTTGATACGTGTATCATCCGTACTTGGTAACTACTGCGGTAACTTCCAGGCACGCAACGCAGCTCTTTCGCCCTGACCTGACCCCCCTCCAGGCGTTACCACGGTACGTTAGCGCGCAGTGCTGCGTTGGGACCCAATAACTAACTAACCAGCTGCGGAACCCTGGCGCTCATCTGGGAACTATTCCTATCCGAGAGTAGTGGTCCTCCCTCTGGATCCATCTTCCTCCCGCTTCTCGATCCCGTCGCTGCACGTTGCCAAACCATCATCGCCCATCCCTCGTATCCTTCCATCGCTACCTGATCGCCGGTGCCTCTTCCTCCGATCCTCTCTGCCCGGATTTAGCCTTCTTACTCTATCCTACGCTAACAGCGTTCTAACTACACTGCAACGCGAGACCCTCAGGACCCGTCTTTTCTCGACCTTTCATCTCGGAGTTAATTGATGCGATGATACCCAGCCGCCGTGCCTAAGTGAGCCTTTGGGGCCCTTTTTTTTTCTTGCATTTTTTTTTCCTATCGTTATCTCGACTGCGCATGCCCTCGGTCGTTTGCAAAACCTCTTGCGCCTCGCCTTTAATCTCGTCTAGTCCACCGCGGAATGCACATCGGTTACGAATACATAGCCCTTTTCGCTTAGACGCGGCCGAGGTCGAGAACGGGGGAGACGGGGTTCGCCTGTATCGTTGTTTGCTTCACGGACCCGCCAGGCCTCTGGTGCGGTCCGCCATCCACCTCCCTGAATGGATTACCCGTACGTACCTGCACATGGAAGTTCTCTTCCAGTTACTCCCCGACACAGCTCTTCTGTTCCCCGAATCGCAAAGTTCGTATGCGCGGTCTCGAACCGGGCGCAGGTGCGAGGGGACTCCCTGCGGGGCGGTCGCGGAAGTTGCAAGTTCGCTGGATTGGCAGCTGCTAACAGAGCGTGGCAAAAAAAGTATGTTCGCTGTGACCGGCTGGTCACACCAGCCACCACCGACTGGCCGCTCAAGCTTCGGCCATCACAGATCGCTGTCTAGCATCTTGAGATCCGCCTCGCCGAGGCCTTCCGCGGCCCACGCCCGATCGAACTCGACTACCGAGCTGCCTACGACCACTGACCCGGCTCGTTCCCCCCCTTCTTCGTCACCACCGCCGAAGCGCCCGTTCGGGCCTACGCCGCTCGACGACGAGAATGATCTGAGCACGATACCCGACCCCAGGAGCAGAGCAATGAGCCCAGCCGACGGAGACAGCACGGCCACCCTGCACCACCCAGACCTCAGCGACGAGGTGGCCACCCTCAGCACGAAGCTCATCAATGCCATCAACCACCAGACCGCACTGGACGACAACCTCTCGGCCGCCAGGCTGGAGCTGGAAAGATCGCGCGCCAGGATACGGGAGCTGGAAGCCCAGGTGGAGGAGCAGCGTGAAATGCTGGCGGGCGACGTGTGGGTGCGGCGTGCGTCGGTCGAGGCCGAGAGCGCAAAGCTGAAGGCCCGCGCCGCCGAGGAGAAGCGGGCACGCCTCGACATGGAGCAACAGAAGAAGAAGATCGAGCAAGAACTCGAGAACCTGACGGCCGCGCTCTTCGAGGAAGCGAACAAGATGGTCATCTCGGCCAAGGAGGACGCCCGTGCGGAGCAAGAAGCGCTGCAGCGCAAGAACGACCAGCTCAGAGCCCAGCTGGCCGACACCGAGGCCCTTCTCCGATCGCAGCAAGAGCAGCTGGCCGAACTCAAGCATGTCATGGAGCAGATGGCGGTGGAGCGGGAAGAACAGTCTCCGCCAACCCTCCCTTCGTCTCCCGGCGGCGAGAGCTTTGAAGCCCGCGACGGCGCAGGTCCGGCGACGGCAGTGCGCCATCAGAGCCTGTCGATGCCCTCGTTCCCGTCGTGTCCGACCAGCTTCACCCATCTGCTGCACCCCGTCCTGCGCACCGATCTGGCAGCATGCAACGAGTTCAAAGAGCTCTTGCGGACCACAAAGAGGTTATCTGCGCCCCGCGTGCCTTCGGGTTCTTCCGGGTCCGGCCTGGCGTCCCTGGCCATCGGCCTCGGCTCGGTCACCTCGCATGCCGCGCCGGGCAACGGGTCAACGTCGTCCCTCCCGACGACGGGGACTCCGCCCTCAGCATCACCGCAGACACCCCACACACCGGCGTCATCGGTCAGTAGCGTCTCCATCTCGACTACTACTACTACTCCGACCCCGATTCCGCATCTGAAGGAGACAAAGTTCTACAAGCGAGTCCTTGTCGAGGACATCGAGCCCACCCTCCGGCTCGACGCGGCACCGGGCCTCTCCTGGCTTGCTCGCCGCAGCGTGCTGGCAGCCATGACCGACGGGTCTCTGGTCGTCGAGCCCACGCCGCCCACGGCCACCGGGAGGTTCGGGAAGGTGATCAAGCCGGAGCTGAATCCTTGCTCCCTCTGCGGCGAGGCCCGCAAGGACGAGGAGTTCTTGCGAACCCACCGCTTCCGCGTGAGCGAATCCGACACTACCCAGGTCGGCTACCCGCTGTGCAAGTACTGTCTCGGCCGCGTCCGGTCGACGTGCGAGTTCCTCGGCTTCCTCCGCATCGTCAAGGACGGCCACTGGCGCGCCGACGACGAAGACGCCGAGAAGGCTGCCTGGGAAGAGAGCGTCCGCCTACGGGAGCAGATGTTCTGGAGCCGCATTGGCGGCGGAGTCGTGCCGGCCGGCCACACCCGCCATCCGTCCGGCTCCAGCGTCGCGCCCAGCCTGCGGGGCGAAAAGAGCCCGAGGCCGAGCCACGAGAGCACGCGGAGGCCGGGCGAGCCTTCCAAGCAGTTCCTGGGGCTGCCCAAGACACCGGAACAGGAGGCTCATCCGCACGAGGCTGCCGAAGCTACCGAAGCAGCACAGCAGACAGCGGCCACCGATGCCTCTCAGCCGCCCGGTGCCCGAGAAGTTGCCCAAGAAGCACAAGCACCGACTGCGGAAGAAGCTACCCAGACGCCGCCGCAGCCCGAAACAGCGGACGATGCTGCCGTGACGGCACAGCAACCGATCGACCATGCCGGGGATAAGGTTCCCCCTGCCGACCAAGAGAACGCTAAGGAGGTCCCCACCGAGACATCGACCGCCGCTCACGTTGCCGACAGCGCCGTCAAACAGTCCACAACTACCACATTCGATACAGAGACTGGCCAACACAAGCCGGTACCTCTCGCCGCACCCGTTACATTGACCTTTTGAAATCACCCCGGGGCACAGCCAAGGGAAGAGAAAAGTTTTTCTCTTTTTCTTTTTTTTTCTCTGCTTCCTGGACAGCATATCCTACCAACGCACTACGATGGACAGGCTGTCCAGCTCTATAACTGTATTAATAATATCCCAACTTTCACCGCGTTACGGACCACGCTCCCGACCGTGTCTGCATCTCGAATGCCTGAGGTCAGGCAAGGCAGGAGGAGGGTTTCGGGACAGTGTGATCAGCCAGCATGCATGCGTTTTGGGCGTTCGTTGGGGATTTCCGCTGGGTCGAAGTTTGGCACATTCCCTTCGTTTCAGTGAGTGACGTTACGTCCTCCTCATCATGATGTCTGGCGTTGGTCTTTTTTTTTCCCTCGTCTTCTTTAGGACAGCCTGGTTCTGAGATCCTCGGAGCATCCTTGAGTTTTCTTTTATTGTTTTCTCGGGAGTTGTTTGGAAAGCTATTTGGTATGGGAAAGGACAGCAGGGTCGGTTGGGAGCAAGCATGTCCACACTATTGTACTTCCGTGACATTAATGAGAGCAGAGGACGGGCTCGGGTTGACAGAGGGATGGATGGGTTAATTAACGTAATGTGCATGACTGAAACGGCTTAAAATCAAATGGTCCAAAGTGCTGTTCCCCCGCGGGGCGAAGAAGAGTTGATGCACGGAGTAGGACTGGTCTGATCAGTGTCGCCGGGTCTTTTTGTTTGTATGGCAGAAAACTGGCTCCCAGCCCAGCGGTCGTTGTTGGTACGGGATGAAAAGCCCTCGATGCAAATTACTCGACTCTTCTGTACCGTATGGAAATCTAACTATCAGGCAAGAAAAGGAGGTCGGTTAAAGCACTAGCTAGTAAACTTGCAGTTGTCGTCATGTAAGAATACCTGCATTTAACTACAGGGTCTAGCAAACGGCTCGTAGAGACAGCAGTGTAAGAGACGGAGCGTAGTGACGAGACGCAAAATAGGTATTAGACGTTAGGAACCACTAGCTGATCTTTTTCCCTCGAGTGAGGGCAGGAGTAGTAAAGACAAGACTAGCCCCGCCCCGGAAGAAAAGGGGGGGGTTACGATGTTAACCAACTTTGTCGCCTTTTGTTTTGGGTATGAGGCGCGCGCTCGACAGGCAAGAGCTTGACAGGATAAACAAAAAGTGGATGAGAAGACGGAGAGGAAGCACCGACGGCGATGTTGCAGCGTCAATAGAAAAAGTACGACTAGACAAGGCAGAAGGCGGGGAGAGAAGAGACACAGCAACCAAAAAAAAAAAAAAAAAAAAAAAAAAAAAAAAAAAAAAAAAAATATCGGGACGGATCTGAACGGCTAGCCGGACGGGGGCATGAGGAAAGGACACATGAAAGAGTAAATTTACCGAGTGGTGGCGGCGAGTATCGACGCGCGAACCAGAAGAACACAAATAAAACGAAGAGAAAAAGGAAAAGTGTCAAAAGAAGAACCTGTTCGAGGAGAAAACAACGGAAACAAGCCCCCCTTTTTTGTATTCAATTCGGTAAAGAAAAAGAGGAAAAACCAAAGAGTTTGGGGGGGGGGGGGAGGGTAGAAGCGCTTAATCCCAGTCCTCGAAACCCCCCTCGCCGTAAGGGTTCCACTCCTGGCCTGGGTAACTCGTGGCGCTCATGATGGGGGCGTCGTCGCCCTTCTTGCCAGGCCCGTCGTCGGGCTCGGCGGGGAAGACGGGGATCTTCTCCTCTAGCAGCATCCGCCGCTCCATCTCGCGCTGCTCCTCCGCCTTCTTCTTGGCGCGCTCAAAGATGGCGACGCTGTCCTTGGCGGCCGCGACGCCGTTCGGCGCGGGCGCGTCCCCGCCTTTCGAGGTCGCCGTCGGGCTGGTCGACGGGCTAGCCTGCTTCAGGGTCGCGATGGAGGCGTCCTGGATGATGGGGGACTCGTCCATGTCCGAGTCGAACTCGACGTCCTCGTTCGACTCGTGGCCATCGTGAGCGCGGCCGTCGCTCTTGGGAGGATCAAGAGTGATGACTGGGGGAGTCGGTGTGGCGGTTGGGGGGGACGGAGAGGTGCCGACGAAGGGTCCGCCAGGCCGGGCGACTTCATGCGAGAGGCCGGCGGATTTCGGTTCGACGGGCGCCGTGATGACAATAGTGTTGCTGCGCACGTTGCTTGGCAGTGGTTGCTGTTGCTGTTGCTGTTGTCGCTCCTGTTGCTCCTGCTGCTGCTGCTGCTGCTGCTGCTGCTGCTGCTGCTGCTGTTGTTGTTGTTGTTGTCGCAGCGGTGACTGCGGCGGTGGCGGCGACTGCGACTGTGAGGGCGGCGACCGTTGTTGAGAATCCCGACGGCCCGCAGGGAACTGCGTCTGGCGCGGCGTCGCGTCGTAGAGGTTGTCCTCAGCAACGCGTTGCGTCGGGGTCGTTAACTGGTTGACAGGAGAAGAAGATCCCTGAGCAGACGGATCGGGGCTGGAGGGTTTCGGCTCCGCAGCGGCGTTTGCGTTCACTTGCACTGAAGGTTGAGAAGCACTGTTCCAACCCGGCGTTGGCTGCGAGCCAGGAGCGGTGTCATTGCTTGCGCGAGGCACATATGCAAGATGGGCAGGGCCAGGGGCAGTGTCTGAGCTCAAGGGCTGCAGGCGTCCGGGACGCTGCGAGGGAAGTGAAGCAATCCCGTCCTCGCTGACATTCCTCGTGTGATGCGGCTGGCTCACCCCTTGCGTCGCGGGAGCGTTGGGAGGGGCGAAGGATTGTGGAGTCTTATGTTGATCGAGCTGGGGTGGCGGCGACATTTTCGTTCGGAGCGGCTCTGGCCGGAGCTGCGCCTGTTCCTCGGACGGCGAGATACTCGCTTCGGGAACCTGCGAAGACGGAGTCCGGATCGAGGATTGTGGCGAAATGTCCTGGCCACGAGCAGGAGAGGGAGCTGGGTGGGCCGGGGGGGTGAGAGGCTGCTGCTCGGTCTGGAGTTGTGGTTGAGCAAACTGGGTTTGAGGAGGAACCTGGGGAACTTGTGATTGTTGGACTTGTGCTTGTTGGACTTGTGCTTGTTGGACCTGCACTTGTGGCGGCGCTTCGCCGGTCGGTTGCTGGACGGGAGCAACTCCTGCGGGCGGCTGCAAGGCGGACTCCGCAGCGGGAGGAGCGGGGGGAGCGGAGGGAGCTCCATTCTGCCCCTGAGCTGGCGCAGGCGTCTGGGACTGGGGAGTAGAGGTCGTCGTTGGCACCGTGGTGGTGGCCGGAGCTCCAATGGTGGTGGTCTGCCGGAGCACTGCCGGCTGGGGGACGACGCCCACGGGCAGAACTTGGGCAGGCGAGATCCCACGCTGCACCCACTGCGGCTGGAACCCGGGCGGGAGGACCTGACCTGGAGGGGGGTTAGGCCCGACGTAGATGTGTGCCGGGGCCGGGGCGACGCGTCCTTCGCCGTGGACATATCCATAACCAGCCGGGATGGGAACCTGGTCATATTGAGGCTCCGGAGCCAGAGGCTGGGCCTGGCGAGAGGGTATCTGTTGAGGAAGGGGTTGTTGGTAAACCTGCACGCCCGCCTTGGGCTGCGGCTCTCCCTGGGGAAGGGGAGCTTGCGCGGCGGCTGGACCGCCCGGCCGAGGCTGCGGCATAGGGGGCATCATGCCAGGACGCAGCCCTGCTTGCTGCTGCTGCGGATGAGGCTGAGACTGCATTCCTGGCGCAAACGGCAGCGTTCCTTGAGTAGGCGGGCCCTGGACGGGTCGACCAGCGGGCATCTGGGCCGGAGCTTGAGCATTGGGCTGCTGCTTATTCCCGCGCTTGAATGCGCCGATAATCGACGGTTTGGAGCTCTTGTCTTTCTCCGGTTTGGGGCCGGGTACTGCCGCGCTCGACGACTTGCCTCCGAACAACAACTTGGAAATGGTACTCTGTTCCTTCTCCTTTTGCTGGCCCTTCCCTGGGACACCGTTCGGGCCGGGGCCGCCAGGTCCGAATTGCTGACGGAACTGAGGAGGTGGGACAGCGCCGGGTTGATTCGCCATCCACGGTGCTTGGCCACCAGGATACCCTTGGACAGGCGGGCCGGGGGGCATCTGGCCTCCCTGCTGGCCAACGGGCGGCCGCAGGCCGGGGGGCATCTGGCCTCCCTGCTGGCCAACGGGCGGCCGCAGGCCGGGTTGAGTATCAAACTGCTGGTTGGGCGGCTGCTGTGCCGGTCCAGAGTTTTGGGACGAATCCCCGGATATTGAACCCGGAATCTGAGCAGACGCTGGAGTCTCTTGCCCAGAGGAAGCAGCCGATCGCGACTCATGCGACGGCAATCTCGTGTCAACATTCTGGAACTGGCCACTCGTCGTAGGCTGTCTCGATACGCCACGCTCGATCTCCTCTCCTGGGATGCCCGAGGGAGGAGCCGGGGCCTGCGATGCAGGAGACACGGGCCTCTGCATATCGTCCTCCCCGGAGTCAACATCGAGGCGTGAAGAGCCTTCGGGACCAGAGCCCGCTGGCGGTTGTTCGGGAGCCGCGCCGAGGTTTTGGGCACTGACGGCTTGGTGGGAGGGCTGATTCGAGCCCGCTGAAGGCGGTGCGAACAGTTGCCCCGTGGTTCCCGGGGACGCGGTTTGGAACCGAGAACTCTCCATGGCGGGCTGAGCCGCCGGCTGCGAATGGTGCGACACCGGCGAATCGACGATGGAGGCGGAAGGCGTTCGCTGGACTGGAACGGCTGTCTGCTGCTGTGGAGTCTGCTGGGGTCGGGCTTGTTGAGCTGCGCTGAAGTGACTCTGCTGGTAGCTCGAACCCGACCCGACATTGCCGGGCTGGCCCTGGGCCGACGACTGAGTCGGCTGCGTCTGCACCAACGGCCTCGGATCAGTTCCCTGCACACCGGGCTGTTGGCCATGAGCAGAACCGGGCTGCTGTGCCCCCGCTGGACCTTGTGACTGGAACGAACCGGCAGTCCCCGGGGGACCGGGTCTCATGAACTGCGGTTGTGGCGGGAACTGCCCAGGCTGGAACTGTTGTCCGGTTCCCGTCGGCGGGGGTCCATTAGGGCCCACGGGGGGGCGGATGCCGAACTGCTGCCCGGCGAAAGGCGCTTGTCCTGGGGGGAACTGCCCCGGAGGGAACTGTCCGGGAGGGAACTGTCCAGGAGGGAACTGTCCCTTGCCGGGTAAATTATTGCCTTGCTGTGCTGGCTGTTCCTGAGACTTGCTATCCGCCCGGCCTCTCAGGAAACCAAGAATGCCTGCGCCTAACTTTTTCTCTTGCTGGTTCTGAACGGGAGCGGGTCCTTGTGGCGGATGTCGCACCGGCAGGAAGCCATGGCCAGGTTGAGTGGGACCAGTAACAGGAGGGAAGCGCTCCTGCCCGCCTGCAAATTGCTGCTGTTTCTGCTGCTGCTGCTGCTGCTGCTGCTGCTGCTCTAGGGAACCTGGCTGGGTAGCGGGCGCAGGGGCGGCGGGCGAGCCGTTGCTCGATCCCGGTGGAGGAGGCCCAAAGCTAGCCGGCGGGGGGTTGATGGAACCCGGCTGAGGTCCGGGGCCGGTCTGCGGAGGTTTACCCTGCAACTGGAGCGAAATCTGTCCGTTTGTCATGCCCTGGTACTGTCCTTGAGGTGGCGGCGTCCGAGTCTGCATCTGGGAAGCGGTTTGCGCGGGTATCCTGACGGTGAAAGTTCCGGCTTTGTTGGAACCGTCACGAGGCGACGATCGGAACACGTCCTTTAGTGCGGAAAAGCGCTTTTTGGGACCTCCGGTGCTTCCCGTATGCTTGTGGCCCGATGAGTGTGCCGGCGACCCCGCCCTAGGGGCACCAGAGGCAATACTGCCGCCCGGCTGGACTGGCGTCGTGTGAGAACCAAAGTGGAGGAAGCCTGTCGGTTTCCTGCTAGGCGGCGCAAACTGCGAAGGCTGGGGCTCCAATTGATCGCGCTCGCCGACGGGGGTCCCGGGGCCGTGGGCGATGATGCTGTCTTTGCTCTGGCTGAACGAAAAATTGTCGGGAGTGGGCGAGCCGGCCTTTGGTCCAAAGACCGGGTTCTGCCCCCCTTGCTGTCCCGCAGGCTCCGTCGTGATGCTCGCCACCGAGGCAGAGTCGCCATTGGCAGTCTGTGGTTTTGGCGCGTCGCCGCCGCCGCCACGGGGCTCCTCCGAATGACCGCTGGCAAGCCGGTTCCGAAGGCTGGAGAAGACGCCCGAGTTACGCTTGTTGGCTCCGCCGTACTCGTGAGGGGAACCGCCATGGCGCCCGAACTCACTCTGCTGAGACGGGTGGGACTGCAAATGCGACAAGCCGTTGCCGCCGAGCTGCTGATTCATCGGGCTCTGTTGGCTCGTCGGCACTGCCTGACCCTGCTGAGGGGTGGCCGGCTGACCCCCCTGGGTGGGCAAACCCGAAGGCTGCGTGGCCTTTCCCTGCTGGTTTTGCTGATCTTGCTGTGTTGGCTGGGTCGGCTGAGATTGTTGGGACTGTTGATTCTGCTGCTCCTGCGGAGGCTTCCGCCGCTGGGCCGGCGACGTCGGCGTGTAGACTCCAGTTTCCTTGTCATAGCCGTAGAAAGGCTGCTGCTGTTGCTGTGAAGACGTGTTGCTCGGGGAGTGACGATGGCGGCCCGTGGGATGGAGCGGCTCAGACAGATGCGATTCTTGCAGGTTCCAGCCTCCGCCTGGGGGGTGGAATCTTTGAGCGAAGTTCCCGGGCAACATATGGGGCGGGACCATTATTGGCCGACCGCCGCCTTGGCCAAACTGTTGGCCTTGACCCGGAGGGAACGCGGATCCGTTCGGCATCGGTTGAGGGCCTCCGGGTGGTCCCCCAAATGCTCTTGGCGGTGTCTGAGCCGGACCCTGGCCGTGAAAGGCAGCATGTTGGAACGCGGGGTTGGGGAAGCCCTGGTTCTGGCCGGGGTTCTGTCCCTGCAGCTGCCATGTTTGACCCTGGCGCGGCGGTCCTTGGGCCCCCTGAGGACCCTGCGCCCCCTGGGTTGGGCGGTAGACGTTCTGGACGGACTGATCGGAGGGTTGCGAGGGATGCATGGACTGGCCCGTCGTCTGCTGCGTTCCGGTCATGGTTGGCGGAGGTGAAGTCCCTTGAGGGGGAGCACTGGCTTGCTGGGGCTGCTGCTGCTGGGGTTCCTGCTGACGGGCGGCACCTTCAGCGTTGTCGTCGGAGGACGAAAACTCCACGGCGTTCAAGCCAAGGGAGGAGCCGAAGGTGGAAGCGCGGCGGATGGGGGGTAGCCCTACGAAGGAAGGCGGTCGGCGGAGGGCATTGGCGCCGAGTTGTTGTTGTTGTTGCTGCTGCTGCTGCTGCTGCTGCTGCTGTAGGTGCTGCTGACCTTGGGAGTGATAGGCCTGGGAGTAATCTCCCGGTGGCGGGAGCGGCTTGTAGTTCGGGTTCTGCGAGTATCCAGCCATGTGCACAGATTGGGTTGTCCGAAACGAAAGGAGGGGGAGGTGCAGGAGGAAGCGGAGGCTTGGGCTGGCGAGGGACAGCGAATCGAGGGTTCTCTCCGCCGGCGCGGAGAAGACCAGATCGCTGAGCCCGACCAGATGAACGGGCAAGTCAATGCTGCAGAGGTATGATTGCCGTCCGACAGGTGTTCGCTCTCGACCGCCGCGGGGAAGGGGGGGGGGGGGTGACCGCCGCAGGGTTGCCGCCGTGGCTTGTTGCTGGTAGGCGGCGGGCGCGGGGATTGTGCGGCGCTGGGACTCGGCCGCGCGCGATTACAACCTTGCGCAGTCACTTAAGTGCCCGTCGAGTTTATCAAGAGCGGCTGCACACGGCGGATCGATTTCAGAAGTCCGAGTGGACGAGGACTTTGGTGGAGTGAGCTAGTTATCTCCGTCTCTCGTCGTTAGCGGACGGCTCGATTGGGCGCGGCGCGGTAGGCCAACACAGACCGCGGTCGAGATGGGCTGGAGTCCTGAGCTTAGCAGAGCCTCGCGGGCTGAGACCTTGTTGCAGAATAAAAATGGGGTGGGGGGAGGGACCCTCAAGCTCAGCCGCTGTCAGCTAATAACTAACGTTAATCGTCGCTCTTGCCGCAGACTGTCAAGCGTGCGCCTGTTCAGTGAAGAGAACAAAATGCCGTGGATCGATGTCCGCCGGGGCCATGCGAAATGATGCAACAGCCCTGCGCGGAGAAGAAGAAGAAGGGTCCTAAAAATGAGAAGACGCGATCCGGGCCCTCTTGGGGAGAAGAGGCTCGCTCAGCCCAGGGCCCTGGGGATGCGGAGAGTTGGAGTGGACTTGGATGACCACCCCTGCCTCGGGGCCCAAGGGCAGCTGCGGCGCGGATTGGTCCAAGCAAGCTTACCCAGGGTTCTCGGCTGCAGCACCCACTCGCTCCCCTGCGATTGCTTATGGGCGGCGCCGGGCTGAATGCGGCAGCCTGATCCAACGAAAAGTCTAGCGAAGTAGTTAACTAACGTTAACTAACAGGCCGGGATATCTTTCGAGAGCTTCTTGCTTCCAGGGTCGAACAACAAAAATACAACGCTTTTCTTGGCTCCCGAGCAATTCGCACCCAAACTCAACCTCCGGCATCTCTCTCTCGCGGTACACGACCCGCGGCCGCTGTCACAGCCTTCTACTTGCTCGTCCAGAGTCTCCCGATTTTTGTCCAGGACAGAACAAGTGGAGATCCCGGAGCCTGCTCATTCTCGTCTTGTTGGTGGGCCATATTGAGCGGTGTTTAATAAGTGGGACGAGATGATCCCCAATTTAACAAACCGCCGTGGCCGCTGGCCCAACTGCAGGGCGTTGCGCTAACTGCTTATAACTAACCGCAAATAGCTCCGGTGGAGACGCGCTGTTCGGTTGGCCCGGTTCCTTTTCTCCACAAACCCACACGGCGACGAAAGCCAAGCTTCCTGGGTGGGCTGCTGCGTTGTTGCGATTCCTCTTCTGCTATGAGAGGAAAAGAGGGAAACGCGGAAAACGGTTGGTCGCTGCACCATCGCGGACACCGCACGGCAAACTTGTGCTGTGTTGCAGATCGCGCTGCGGGAGAGAGAAGGCCACGGCCAGCTCCCTTTTCGATTTATCACTATCACTAAAAAGCTCCATTGTGCATATTAGTCTGTACATACATACTCCCGAGGTAGATTGCGGAGCCAACAACACCCAATTCCTTGGTTACTCGAGATGCTATCCTTCCAGATGTATGCGAAAAAAAAAGGAAAAAGAAAAAAAAAAGAAACAGAAAGACGGAATTAAAGAAAAGGGGAAGAGAAGAAATGCTTACTCCAATCATCAACTGGAAAACACCTTGTCGCCCGTCCCCCGAAGCTTATTACGCCCCTTGCTGAATAGCCCTTTGCTGGCCTTGCCCGCCGCCATCAACAGCTCCTTGCTCTTCGTGCCCACCTGGTTGCCCGAGTGCCCCAGTCCGCTCAAACTGTGTTGAAGGTTGGACATGTGCAGCGTCGGCCCCCTCCCGCCCTGGTTGCTTTGCTGGACAACCGCTGCTGCTCCTGCATTGGACGACACATCATTGGCATGCTCTGGATGTTTCAGGATCATTGCTTGCAGCCACTCGTCCAAGCCCGTATCGACGGCCGAGTAATGCCACCGGCTCTCATTGTAATGCTTGATACGCTCCGCAGCCGAAGGGAGTTCCATGATGTTTCGGAACCCTAGGATGCTTTTTGGTGAAGCAGCCTCCGGGAGCTCGGCCCGCGGTGCTTGTTGGCTATTCGCAAAGGCCGGATGCTGCTCCAGGGGCGGAGATCGGGCAGCGGGACTCGATGCCTCCTCCAAGAGAATCTTCTCTTCCGCCAGCGACAACCGCTTCTGTTCGCCCTGCTTGCTCGCCGAGTCGGACGCTGGCGAAGGCGATTGGCTCAGCCGATCTAGTCCTAGGTTGGCTCCAAGGGTAGCTGCTGGGTTGAACTCGGGAGCGAACTCGGCTCTCAAGTCTTCTGCTGACTTCCCAGCTCCTTCCTGGGCTTGCGATGGCTGCGACTCCCCTGTTTCCGGATTGACGTTCTCCGTTGTCAAGGCACGAGTTGTATCGACGCCTAAACCAAGCGATTTCTGTTCAACCGGAAGCTCTGCTGCTGCACTCGAGGCGCTGGCTGTAGGCGACTCTTGCACCGGAGCTTCCCACGAGAATCGTCTCTGTAGTCCTACGACACCAAATGCGCTCTTGGGCTCGACAACATCGGAAGCTTTGGCCGGGGCAGCGTGAGCCTGAGAAGACAGACCGCCTAAGCCAACCGCATCCGCTGGTTCTGCGCCGCCGCCGTCTTCTGGGGTCTTAGTCGGAAGAGGGGCGGCCTCTTGCGCTGCCTTGCCCGCGTCAATGGTCTTTCCAACCTGCAGCAGACCCGGCTCTGCCTTTTCTTCGGTTGCTGACCAGTAATCGCCATAAACATCCCCGAGATAACTGCTTTCGCGTACCGGTTCCGCAGCAGCGGCTTGAGAAGCAGCCGTAGATGTTTGGGGGGAACTGGCTGGTTGAGCGGGGCTGAGCGACCTGAGGATTTCCTCGCTCAGTATGTCGCTGTCCTTGACCGGCGATTGCGTAGCCGAATCCAATACGGGCTCCGCGGGGGACGGCGGGGACAGGACCGGCGCTGGATTAGCGTTAATGTCCGGTGTCTCTCGATGAGCATTGAGCGGTGCTGTGGGAGCAATCTCAGTGTGCTTGGTCTTCGCCTCAGCTGACGTTGAGTTGCTGAACAACTTCGGATCTTCGGTCTCGGAGGCCGGCGATGCGTCACAATGACCCGTAGCCACGGGCGAAGCCTGTGGAGAGCCCATGCTACGCTTCTCAGTATTCAAAACCGGGGCTGATGCTGAGGGCTGTGAAGATGTTTGCGGCGAGCTCTGACGGGAAGGGACAGAACCGTCACCCTTCTCGTCTTGTTCCAACTCTCGGGGTTGGGATCTGGGAACATCCAGAGGAACAGCATCAGGTCGCGAGCTATCTTCAGTCTCCTTCTCCGGCGTGTTCGCGGAATAGCCAGTCGTGGAAGGCGAGACTACTCCAGCGGGTGTCGAGGGCGTCTCGGAAACCCAGCCACCCGGAAGATGCGGCCTGGCTGTCAAGGTAGTTGGCTGTTCTTCGGCGGATGCTGCAGGTTGCCGAGCTGCGTCTGCGGCGGGCGCCTGCTGCTCAGGCACGTCATGAACAGACTCTGCTGCACCTCGGGGCGACGGCAGGCCAGCAGTTGTTTCTGTGCTCAAGACCACGCGTTCATGAGCGGGGGCAGTGATCGATTGGTTTGAGGCTTCTGCCCCAGTCGCAGTACCCTCATCGGACTCGGGTATGCAGTTGCCCGAGGTCGGCAGTGGCATGCTGTCGGAAAGAGATGAGCGTAGTCCTGAAGAAGGGAAGAAAGCAGAAGAAAAGAGATCCTCGCCAAAGCCCGACATGCGACCCAAATCCGGCAACTGAGGGCTTGTCGAGAAACGTCGGATATTCTGGGGGGAATCAGGCAGGACAGACTTTTGAGATTCCTTGTGCTCTACCCTGGAAGACTCAGGACTAAGCCCGTCGTTCCCAGAGCTGGCCAGCATCCCATCAGACCTATATCCGCTCTGCTTTTCGGCAGTTGGACTCGAAACCCCAGTGGGTTCTCCTTCGTCGTTCTTCGTGTTGTCCCTAGTCTCGAGCAATTGACGTTCTCCCTCCTTCTCTTCCTGCATTTGCTGTGGGTGGATGAGCGGGAGGGGTTTGTCACGCGATGAGAGCTGCCCTGGGCTCAACGGAGACGCCGACCGTGAACCCATCCACGGCTTAGAGCCAGCGCCGGACTCTAGTGCCGCTCCGTGACCGCCCGCCACGTCATTCGCGCCGATGGTGCTCTTCTGGGCAAGCTGTGAGGGAAGGGGGTGCGCAGTTGGCGGTGCAGGGGAGCCGCTCCTCACATCAGACGGAAACCGTGGGCGACCAAGTCCGGAGCCATGCTGTGGTGAGGATCCGAACGGCTCGGCTGAACCCCGTGGAAGCGCACCGGACACCGACGGCTGAACAGGCGCCGTCGTCGCCGGGCTGCGTGGCCCCAGGGGCTTCGGTGGCATCGGAAAGTCTGCTCCCTGAACCGGATCGTCATAATCGTCGCCCCAATCGTCGCCGTCATAGTTCTGCGGTTTGAAGTTGGCCCATTTCTTCGTCTTCTGGCGGTTTACATTCACCTTGTATAGGTTGCTAGTCGATGTTGGTGCCGGTGTGGCCGGAGACCTGTTCAAGCGGCACAATTAGATATGTGACCCGAAAACGGTCTGCAGAAGGAATCGACTAACATGGCCCGGCTGGCGGGGAAGATGTTGCCGTAAGTTCCATCCATCGTGGCGATGAGTGCCCGGCAGCTCAGAGCTGCACCCGCCTGTGAGGTCGCTGATATCACCGCTGTGGCGGCCTTTGCACAACCTATCCTTTGTTCAGAACTCGAGCGTCGGACGATGGAAACAAGGCGTTGTAGTGCGCGATCGCAATGTTGCACCTTGGTTCGACACGTGGGCGGCAAAAGACGACGGGTGTACGTAGAGCGCGAGCACTGTTAGCTGATCGGGCCGCGGCGGGGGGTTCGTGGAGGGCAAGGACAAGTCGGTCCCGGGAGTACGCAGTATTCGAGGCCGTTTCGAAAGGGGAACGAGACGAGCGGGTTGCCGTCAAAGCCGACCCCACTGGATTCCGAGTTGGAGCCGCCTGGCCCTGCAGAAGGAGTTGGGTTGTTCACTTGAGGACCGGGGGGCCAGGACCGTGGCCGCAAGCCCGTGGCGCAATGCCAAGATGATCTGCAGCCAAAAAAAAAGAGTTACTACGTAAGTGTACGGAGTAGTTAGTGGCCAGATGGAAGGTGGTCCATCTTGTTGGAAATTAGTTACCCCGGACTCCGTACTGTTCCAGTTGTGTTTTGTGAACGCAGCTTCAAAGAAGACGGGAATGAACGCTCTTAACAATAGCAGATCCTGTCTGGTATTCGTTGGTGACGCAATTCAGATCTTGCAGTCGACAGGGTGTTGGTTAATTAACAACCAAGTAACATTGGGATGGAGTGTCTCGGCAATCCGCCGATTGCAGCCTGCCAGGATCCACGAAACGCAACGGCGGGGACGCAACCCTTGATGAGCTTAAAAACTACACGAAACACTCCCTCGACAAAGGGTCCTCATCCTGAGACCTTCTAAGCATGCGACCTGTGCGCATGTGCCCATCGAAGCATAGATCTCTTATCATTTGATCAAGACCGACCATGTCTGAAGACGTAAGCACTTGTACGGACTCGCGTTTGTCCCCTTCTCGGGAACCGCTCGCTCTCCTGCGCTTGCTGCCGGTGCTCTCGAAGAAACGAAGAGCGAAGAACAAAGTGCACACATGACGTAAGGCAAGGCCATGGTCGCCTTACATAGTATATGTGTAGTACAGTAACACTACGCTACTTCTGCGTAGACCATCATTGTCCCATGTGGTGGGTACAATCGCGCCAAGTGGCTTTCCAAGCTAGTCGAGCGGAACTCTTCTTGCTCTTCTGTTGAGCAAGCTTCATTGCTCCATAATCTAAACAAATGGACTTACAAAGAAGGCTCGCACCCGCTAGCGTAGTTTAGGAGGGTCGTTTCGAGATTGGTGTTTCTTCGATTCCACAGTGAGGGAGTACAGTTCCCGTGTGAAACACGCACTGACTGCAGCGAGACCAAGTTTGGTGAAAGCGACCCGGTCCGAGCGCCGCCGCGCGAAACACCGTGGCATTCCCTCGATCCAAGAACAAGCCGAGGAGGCAAGGCTTCGCCAAAACTACTTCTTTGGAACCTTCATCTCGCTCGCCTCCAATCACGCTCGGCAGATACCAGAAAACACGCCGTGTCTGTAATTGCTTTATCGGGAGGTGCACAGGCCCTTCGCGACCGACAGAACCATTGCTGGGTCCCCGACCCCTGGATCGCATAGTGAATCACCTAAATCACCACCACTGACCCGCCAACCGTCGCACCGAGAACGTCCAGCGCCCAACCGTCGCACCACGAGCACTGTCGGCGCCGCCATGGCCGTTGCGATCAACGACCGAACGGCGGAATTCCGTCACATCGTCTCTGCCGCTCAGCGGAAACAGGCGGCCAAGCCTGGCTCGAAGCGACTGCTCAGCGATGCGCAGAAGAGCGCGGCCGCTGGGGGCGCGCCGCCGCGGCGGTCCGAATTTGCGCGGCACGCGGCAGAGATCGGTAGGGGAATCTCGGCGACGATGGGGAAGCTCGAAAAACTTGCACAACTTGCGAAGAAGCGATCACTCTTTGACGACAATCCGGTGGAGGTGAACGAGTTGACCTTCATCATCAAACAAGACCTCTCTCGCCTAAACGAAGAAATCCGCAACCTGCAAGCTCTGTCGAAGCGCCTGCATCCTAAACCAGATCAAGAGGGGGAAAACAACAAGAACATCTTGCTCTTGCTGCAGGGGAAGTTGGGGGATGTCAGCGCAAACTTCAAGGACGTGTTGGAGATCCGAACCAAAAACATTCAGGCTTCAAGATCACGGACCGAGGCGTTTGTGTCAACGGTGGGGCAGCACGCCCACGCGTCCATACCACCCTCGGCATCCCCTCTCTATAGCACCCCGGCGAGGGGGACGCCGTCTCCCGGCGCCGACCTTATCTCGCTGAATCCGATGGGTGGAGACCAGCAGCTGCAGCTGCAAATGATGGAGGAAGGGCAGAACTCGTACATCCAACAGCGCGGGCAGGCCATTGAGGCGATCGAAGCGACCATCAACGAACTCGGATCAATGTAAGCACGGACGTCGGGTCATGGCAAATGTCAGGTCGGGGAGCTAACCGAGTCGTGCAGCTTTGGGCAGCTCGCCAGCATGGTTAGCGAACAATCCGAGATGATCCAACGCATCGATGCAAACACGTAGGTTCCTCCGTCCGTCGAGGCCATGTTTGCGTTTGCTGACCTCCCACGCAGAGAAGAAGTTGTCGACAACGTCGAAGGAGCCCAACGAGAGCTGCTCAAATACTGGTCCCGCGTCTCGGGAAACCGCTGGCTCATAGCCAAGATGTTTGGTGTCCTTGTAAGTGAATCCAATGCTGGTATCTGGTGCGCAATCATGCTGACTCCCGGTACCAGATGGTGTTCTTCCTGCTCTGGGTGTTGATCGCCGGGTAGCCGGGCGCTGCGCCCTTATTCCCATTCTTGTACAGCACCTTCTTCTCTTTCCTTTCTTCCGTGGCGGCGTCAGCAGAGATCACCGCATCTTAAACATTCGTAATAGGGATTCAACGCATTGGTCGGGCGACTTTCACATTGAGGAGTTGAAGGCTTCTCCTGTATTGACTAGATGGCAATGTAGAGCATTGCTGGGAGTCAGACGGCGGTCGCTGTCATAGATGCGATATCTAGCATTTGAGCATCCTTTTTTTGTTAATGACAGGATCCTAACGAAGTTCAATCCTCGTCAACTTCTCACTAGCGGGACGCCTACCACTTGTATTGTACGGATCCGTACACATGTTTCGTAATTACAGCTCTGTAACAGTCATGACGATCGAAGAGAGCCCCAGCCCAGCTTGTTGACTTACCGACACAAGCGACCATTTTTCCACCTATCAAATCACCATTCGACGAGCGTTCGCAAGGGTGGCCACGAAACCCCTGATAGACACCCCACCATACCCGCCTTCACCCGACGGAAGACGGCGAAGGAGGGGCAACTCTGGAAAGATCATTATCCTTGGAACAAGGCCTCCAGAGCATCTATCAAGGACACAACCAGCTCCTATTGATGGTTAATGTGTGTTAGTGAGAGTAACAATGCAAGAAAAGGTAGTAAAAAAGTGATACCGTAGCAGGCTTGAAAAAGTCCGCCTGAGAAGCAATCCGTCCAGTGGTCTGGCTATCGTCAACAACGGCCCCAGTTTGAAAGGTCACGGCACCCAAGAGTGCTTCGACAGCGGCACAATATGCACCGAACCTCGTCCCGCACCCCGCTGCCTTAGTGTCGTGATGGCGCCCCATTTAGCCGGCTTCCAGGCCCAAGATACCCACCTATCCTTCCCGCTTCCTTGATAATCGAGTCTCGCGTCTTCGACACTGTTGCTCCCTCGCCTGCCATATCTGTTTGTCTATTATTTTGCTAGGACTCCAGTACGACCCGTCGTCGGCTGTCGCAAAGCTGTTTGCACTCCGACCTTTCCCGAGACGAGTTCCCTCTACCCAACGACTTGTGCGTCCCTTCCGGTGGAAGAGACAGCCAATCCTACCTAGCACAGCCTCCGGTCATTCGTCCCGAACCATAACCATGGCAAACAAGACCTTCAAGCTCAACACCGGCCAGGACATTCCCGCCATTGGATTGGGTAAGCACTCCCGCCTCCCTGTACTCCAGTTCCCCCTCGCCATCGACAGCGGTTAACATCCGACGGACGGACAGGAACATGGCAATCCGAGCCGGGCAAGGTTCGCGAGGCGGTGGTGCATGCGCTAAAGGCCGGGTACCGGCTGATCGATTGCGCGTACTGCTACGGCAACGAGCAGGAGGTCGGGCAGGGCCTGGCCGAGGCGTTCGCGGCGGGCATCGTCAAGCGCGAGGAGGTCTTTGTGGTGACCAAGGTGTGGGCGACCTACACGACTCGGTGCGCGCTGGGGTTGCAGAAGAGCCTGGAGAACCTCGGGCTCGAGTATGTGGACTTGTTCCTGGTGCATTGGCCGCTCTTGATGAACCCTGAGGGTGAGCAAGCGTCCCATTCCGTCCCCGACCCGGGGGCACATCTCTCTTTCCTGCTCATCTGGGAAAAATAACCGTGGCGGTGTGTTGACTCGGCTGGCGGTAGGCAACGATGACCGCTTCCCCAAGCTTCCCAACGGCGAGCGCGACATCATCCGCTCCCACAACCACGTCGACACATGGAAGCAGATGGAGGCCTTGCTGGCAACCGGCAAGACCAAGGCCATCGGCGTGTCCAACGTTCGTTCCTCCCCGCCCCGCTAGCCCCTTTTCCCCGTTTTATTTTATCAGTTTCTAACCTTCTTCCGCACCCCTTCCCTCCCCCAACGACAGTATAGCAAACGCTACCTCGAGCAACTCCTCCCCCACGCCACCGTCGTCCCCGCTGTCAACCAGATCGAGAACCACCCAGCGCTGCCCCAGCAGGAGATTGTCGACCTCTGCAAGGAAAAGGGCATCCACATCATGGCGTACAGCCCGCTGGGCAGCACGGGAGGCCCGCTCTTCACGGCCGAACCCGTGGTCAAGATCGCCGAGAAGCGCGGTGTCAAGCCGTCGACCGTCCTGTTGAGCTACCACAGTATGTGTCTGCCCCTTCACTATCCCACCATCGCTCCCGTTCCAGAGGGGACGGGAAGAAAAATACAAGCAAAGAAAAGGGAAAGGTGTTTTTCTTTTGCTGACGCAGTTGTGTTTTGCGTTGATAGTCCCCCGTGGCAGCACCGTCCTGGCCAAATCGGTCACTCGCGAGCGGATCGAGGAGAACCTCAAGCTGATTGACTTGGACGCCGATGATATGAAATTGCTGAATGACTGGTCGGACAGGCTGACCAGGGAAGGCCAGCTGATGCGGTTCGTGTACCCGCCGTTTGGCGTGGACTTTGGATTCCCGGACAAGTCATAGACTGGGCTGGGTTCTTGTTATGTGCGAAATCGGGTCGATAGACGAGAAATAGACGTCGTTTTTGTCTGCAATGTTCGAGTTTCTTTTCTTTTTCTTTTTCCATTTTTTTCTTCTTCATCTCATCTCCCCGACAAAGCGAGATCTTTGGTGTATGTATCATCTAACCCTCTGCGCCTCCTCGCTGCCTACATGTCAACCATCACCTTCAATACCAGATTTCCCTCGTCGTCTTTTACCCTAGCTGCCATGTCAAAGGCCTTGGGGATGCTCTCCATCCCCGAGAACCGCTGGGTGATGAGCTTTGTAAAGTCGGGCAGCCGGGGATTCTTGCTGGCCAGCAGCTCGATGACCCGCGGATACGTGTTGGCGTACCGGAAGACGCCTACGAGGTCGACCTCGCGCAGGGCCGCGGCCGAGATAGGCAGCGTTTGGATGGGATTGCCCATGCCGATGAGCATGATCCTCCCACCAGGGGCAGTAGCCTGTTCACGGTCAGATCCTCACATCTGGGGTACTTTGTTTGGTTTTCTTTTACTACACGGAAAAAAAACTCACATATATGGAGGCCTGTAGGCACGCCTCAACACCGGTGCACTCGAACGTGGCCGAAACCTCGCCCAAGGCCCGGCCGTTGTGCGTTGTCGACTTGACTGACTCCGCCACCTGCTTTGCGAAGTCCAGCTTTGCCTCGATCGTGTCGGGCCGCTTCATAGGAACAAGGACGGCGGCGTCGGCGAAGCCGTTGGCGACGGCGAACTTGACCCGGCCCTCTTGGATGTCGGCAATTACCACCGTGGCCTCGCCGACCGCCTTGCTGAGGGCGGCGCAGAGAAGGCCGACCGTCCCGGCGCCAAAGACCAGGACGGTGGAGCGTGGCGCGAGGCGCGCTCTGTCGGTGGCGTGGAGGGCAACAGCCAGGGGCTCGACGAGAGCCCCGAGTTCCAGAGAGACGCTCGATGGAAGTCTTGTGTGCTCTTTTCAGCGACGCTTATTCCAGGGGTTTCTCGGGGCCACTGTTGACATACTTGTGACACCACCTCGCCGGGTGTGTTATCTGTTCCTGAAGTGTGCCCTGGGCGTGCGGGTATGCCTTGGCCGAGCTCCTGAACTTCATCTCCCTGCAGATGTTGTACCGGCCCTCGCGGCAGAGCTCGCATTGCTCGCATGGCTGGCCAACCTCCAGGGCGACGTGGTCCCCGACCTTGAGCGAAGACACGCCGGAGCCCACGGCAGTGACGATGCCGGCCGATTCGTGGCCTAGGGTAAGGGGCTCCCGCACCAAGATGTCGCCATTGCGGAAGTGGCCAAAGTAGTGCAAATCAGAACCGCAGAGCCCTGTTGTCTTGACGGCAACCTGGACCTCCTCGGCGCCGAGTGGAGGCAGCTCTCGCTCTTCCTGGAAACTGTGTGAGCCTTGCTTGACTCCATGTAATCTCGACGCGGTCAGGTTGAATGTTGTCTGGTCAACTTACGAGCCGCAAGTCCCGAGCCCCATGAAGGACCGAAGCTTTGACGCGGGAAGCCATTGGTAGAGGGGTGGTAGAAAAAGGGGGGTGCGAACGAGTTGTAATCAGTTGAGACTGCAACGAGTAAGGAGCAAAGCGCTGGCGATGGAGTTTGGGGATAAATGTTTTCAATCCAACAAAAAAGGGCTCGGATAGGCTCCTTTGCAGTCACAATACCTAGTGCACCAAGCAAAGGGGACTCGGATACCGAGATGCCCGTATTATAAGGCTACAAAAGCCCGGCTCCGTCAGTCGGTGCCACTGCTTAGTACAGATTTGTACGAGGATAGGCGTGTACAACATGGACCCAGGAAAGCACGATATCGAACCGAATCCACTTGCCTGTTTGTAAGAAGGGTCTGGGATGGGAGAAGGCCACATGAGCTCACCACGAGACTCGGACTTGTGACGTGTAACCCGAGGAGGCAGGTAGGTATGTACCTTAAGCTGATTTAGTGTACCTGACCCAGGAGACCCCAGGCTAAAGACAACAGCGCCTTGATGCCCCCCGCAGGCGGATGTGCCAAATCTTGGTCTTTTTTCGAGCCCCTAAAATCCATCATAGGCGGGGTTAGCGCCAGCAACTGGAAGTGGCCATCGCGCGAGCTACCTCCCCTCGAACCTGTGCGGGCAAGTGCGTGCGGTGCGGTTGTGGCAATGTGGGACTTTGTTGGCCCACAACCGAGCCCAACTGCCTTACTGCAGTAAACTGCCCCGTACCGGTTACAAAACTGTGACCGTACGGTACCGTATTTGTGGTTTGACATGGTCGACCGTCCCGCTTGTTCTACGCTCGTTAGTTGAGCAGGCGTTGGGGCAGGAACTGGGCCCAAGATAACTACAAGGGTCCCTGAACATGCAGTCATCCGACTTACACCACCTTTCGCCAACCATGGGGACGGCCCAAAGCGGGTTCTTCTGCATCCAGGAGTTGAACACAACATAAGTTGTTCATATGCACAGGGTCCGGGCTCTGGCATATCCTTCCTCGAAACGCACTCATTGATAAGGGAAACAGAGGGAAACAAAAGGAAAAAAAAAAAAAAAACCAAATACAGAAACAATGGCGACAAGCAACGTGTCGAGCATGTTCTCGCTCGAAGGCCACACCGCACTTGTCACTGGCGGCACCCGCGGCATTGGCAAGGCCGTCGCCATCGCCCTCGCCGAAGCCGGAGCCGACATTCTTCTCGTCCAGGTAAGCTAGAGTGTCACTTCCAAAAACATCACACATCTTGAACGCCATGGACGACTGACTCCCGCGGTCCAGAGAGATGAGACATCCGCCGATACTCTCAATGCCGTTCGGGCCCTGGGCCGCAGCGCCACCATCTACACGGCCGACCTGAGCTCGGCCGAGGACGTCTCGAAGCTGGTACCGCGGATCCTCGCCGACGGTCACCAGATCCGCATCCTCGTCAACTGCGCCGGTATCCAGCGGAGACACCCGTGCGAGAAGTTCCCGGACTCCGACTTCAACGAGGTAAGCCCCTACGGCAGCGCACTTCCACTGTCCTGTCCCTTCGTGCTTTTTTTCACGCGCATGCGGCATCCTCGCTGACGACACAACTTTCCTTCTTCTCTTCCTTCCTCCCCCCCTTCTCCCTGGAAAACAGGTCATCCAAGTGAACCTCAACAGCGTCTTCACTCTCTGCCGCGACGTGGGCGCGCACATGCTGCAGCTCGACCCGTCGCCCGTGACGGGCCGCCGCGGCTCCATCATCAACTTCGCCTCGCTGCTGACCTTCCAGGGCGGCCTGACCGTCCCCGCCTACGCGGCGTCCAAGGGCGCCGTCGGCCAGCTGACCAAGAGTTTTGCCAACGAGTGGACCGCCCGCGGCGTCACTGTCAACGCCATCGCGCCCGGGTACATCGAGACCGAGATGAACACCGCGCTGCTCAACGACCCGGATCGGCTGGCTAGCATCAGCGCGAGGATACCGGCCGGAAGGGTGGGTTTTTTTTCCCTTCTTTTGTTTCTTCTAAATCCTGGGCCACCTGTCGTGTTACGACGATGCTAATGTGACGCTTGTTCCGTAGTGGGGGAGCCCCGAGGACTTCAAGGGCACGGCCGTCTACCTCGCAAGCAAGGCGAGTGCCTATGTGAGCGGCCACGTACTGGTGGTGGACGGTGGATGGATGGGACGGTGAAACTGATTGCGCCCAACAACGAACTTTCTTTTCCTATGGACGCGGACGACGGGAAGGAGCACAATTAGAAGGTAATAGAGCAGCATGGAAATAGCGACGCGGACAACTAGGTTACCGATTCTCGACTTCAGTCCCTCACCGAGGCCATGACCTCCTCCATCCAGGGGTACACAGATCCGTTGGCCAGTGGATAGCCCATGTGCAGCGCGCCAGAGAAAAAGCGAGCCTCCTTGACAGTGCCATACTCGAACAGCATCATTGAGTCTTCGACGGGCATGAGGCCGTCCTGAGTACCCTGTTGAGAGTTAGCTCAGCCACCAATCCTTTCCTTTCCTCAGCACGAGGAGAGACTCACATTGACCAGCAGCAGCCTGGTCGACGGTCTCTGGATGATGCCCGTCTCAAAAAGCGAGAACTTTTCCTGGACCTTGGCCTTGTACTCATCGACAGAATTGAACCCGTGCTTCATAGCCATGGCAGGCGTCAACCTTTGACGAGTCAGCACTCTTCTGCAATCCAAAGACAGGACATTACTCCGGGGGGGGGGGGTTCACGCAACTCGAAAGGGTACTCGTGTCCGTCCACCTTCTCGAGCCATTCCTTGTCGAAGAAGTAGTGACAGCCGGCTCCCTGCGCAACGCACCCGACCAGCCGATCCCGGTGCGTATGGGCGATGCGGATGGCGTAATATCCGCCGCAGCTCAGGCCCCAGACCATGACACGCTTCATGTCGAACCGTCCGTCGCTGCCCATCCACTCGAGCAGGCTCGTCCACAGCCGGTCGGGCGATAGAGGGTCGGCGCTGTCGGCGGGGCAATCGGCCGTGCCGGGTATCTCGACCACCACGGAGCCCCTGATGCCCACCCGTTCAGTCAGCACAAAGCATTCCCGACAAGCCGTTCATAATATAGTACTCACCAGCCCCTCTTCAGAAACTCGTCGCACCGTACCGTATTGTCCGGCCGGTACCCGTCCAACCCAGTCATCAGGACCACTACGGGGCATTTTGTTCTTTTCCTCTGCTCCTTCTCCAGCTTCGGTGCCCTCACGTAGACCGGAATCTGGCCCTTGTCGTTGCCCTTGGCGTGCTTGTGATCCACCAAAACCTCCTCCACAGGACACTCCCACAGCTGACCGGCCTTCAGATATGTCTCCTTCTGCGCCTGCCACGCCCTCCTGCGTTCCGCCCCGGCATCAGCTACTGCCCGATCTTCTCTGAGGACTCCGGAGGAAGCAGGCGGCAAAGAGAAACAGGGCCGGAAACAAGGAAACGACCGTGGGGGACACACCATTTGACAGCGTCGTTCACCTCCGGAAACGCAGTGATGTACGGAAACCGGGCGATGCGGTAGACGGCGCAGGCACGCAGGTACAGGGCCGAAGCCTCCTTTGCGGCGGTGGTGGTGCTGGCGGTGGCTTTCTTATCGGCGAGGGAGGCGAGACGCTCGGCAGTGGGGAGGAAGGCCTCTGTGTACGACGGGAAGCAGGCATCGTTGATGTTTCGCTGTTCGTGATTTGAGAGGATGAAAGGGATCAGCTTAGGGCTATGGGAAGGGAAAAAAAAAAAAAAGAAGGGGGGAGGGACGGGAGAGAAGAGGTTGGGCTGATCACCTACCTTGATCAGCTCCTCAAAGATGGGGGCGAAGTCCTCGTACGCGCCGTCGTGGAACGGGTAGACGGACTTGCTGCACTTTCAAAAAAAAGGTGGTGAGTATATCGTTGCACTGGCGTCCAGTCTGACGTGGGATGATGCTATGGAAAACGTCCCGTCTGGGCTGCTTATCTCTGCGCCCAGAGACCATCTGTTGGATTTGACGAGCTGTCATGGTACTGAATTACGTACAGGAAGCCGCCACCTGGTTTCCCAAAGCGCCTTGATGCCGTCGTGGTGCGGCATGCGGCGCTCGAATTCCTTTCTGCCCATGATCCAGTGTTCTGGAGTTTTGCCCTCCAAGGCTGTCGCCGTGGAACCGTCAGTGGCGTGGGGAGCCATGGTGCGAGAAGGGCTCGATATGGTTTAGTTGAGGAGGAGAGAAGAGGTAATTTAAAGGGGAAACCGGCAGCTATAGGACCTTGTGCTTGCTGGCGATGACCATTCCGTTCTTGCGACTTGAGTGGGATCCCCGTCTTCGTCGGTGGGAGGATGACGGTGGAACAACGCCAAGTTTCTCGCAAGCTCTGAACCACAGTTATTATATGTCTGATATTAAACTGAAACTCACGGAAAGGAGGAACCTACTCCCACTGCAGGAGCGCAATGCGGACGCGGGTCAGAGCGATGTGAAGGTCCCGATCCATCGTATTGAAAGATGCGTCGGCTCTCTGTATAATTTCGACGGAGCTTTTAGACTTTGATTGCATGCAAACCCCGATTGGCCGTTTCTTTTTGTTTTCTATGTATTTCTTCTAAGCCTCGGGCCTTGTGAGTTGGGGATATCCGGATTCCGAGTATGGAACGAAGCCTGAGTAGCCGAGGGATATGTATGCGGGCAGGTAGGAGGTCAGCTGCACGTCTCACGAAACGCAAAGCAGCTCAGCAGAAGACGGCGATATTAGATCACATAGAAGACATAGGGAGATCATGCATATATGACAGGAGAAGCAGATGTCTTGGGCTCGGTGGCATGCGATGGATCACAGATAGTGCACGAGGGGACTGCTCCGGATAGTTAGAGACGGCCGGTCGTTGGCCAGCAGGGTCTCCCAAGGTTGGGCGTGGCTGATCTGATATCTCAGTCCAGTTTCTTGAGCAATCACCCGATCTGGGCTTGGATGAGCAGTCCTGAGGCTTCCCCGCCGGGTTCGTAATTATTCGGGCCTACCGTGTCGGAGGGTCAGTGCAACGTATAGGGACTCCGATGGGGGGTTGCACAGCACCATTACGGAAGGCGGTTGCATGTCGAGGTCTTATGGAAGGAGCTGGGCTGGATGCATGTGTTCACCTCGGCCAGCCAGTCGGGTCTTAAGAATTCGGCTTTTTTTTTGGCTGCATCGGGATTCAGGCCCTTGAAAATCACATGCCGATGCGGGGGAAATGCGAGGATGACAGCTTTGCTGCTGAGTGTGTCAGAAGGCCACGAGGGGTCGGCCACTTTGCCAGAGGCTATCAGCTTGACACTGCGGGCGGGGTCTCCCGGAGCGATGCAACCAAAAATGGTGTTTATCTTACCTTTTATCTTCTTGTTCATCACAGTGGTCGAGCGCGCCGAAGTCTCGGGTATGCCGGATGATCAGGGCGGATATGCGTGCACATCAAGGAACCAATGAAAAAAAAAAGCAACGCTGCTCTAGGTCTACCTCTGTCCCATCCTAATCACTCACACCATCCCAGCTATATGTGGAAATAAGCCTCTTCCCTCACGCTTTTCTGGATCTGGAGGAGTCCCGACGCCGTAGCCTTGAAGATCTCAGCCTCTCCCACAGGGATGGCGTGGTGCTGGGGTTCAACCCAGAGCTGCAGGTGTGTATACTGCTCCTTGCTGACCGTAGCTAAAGTGTTTGCTACCAAAGATCGCTGCCTTGTTGGATGCTGCCGCAGCCAAGCGACGGAACTGGCCATTCAACGCTGCACTGCACGCCTGCATCCGCCGTTCCAGCTATTAGGCATTGCTGCTCTTGGGACCCTCGTGGTAGTGCGCCATCTCCAGACCGGCTCTCCTGAAGCCACACTTTACGTAGAAGCCTTCGTTGGCCTCGCTGCAGTCCAATATCGTCTTATAGCACCCTGTCTGTTTGGCGATGTAGTCTAGCGCCTGGATGAGTCGCAGCCCCAGCTTCTTGCCTTGCTGGTCCTTGGCGACGGCGATATCCTCGATGTGGCCAACGGATCCGAGATTGTGAATGCTGCCGCGCGAGAGTCGTATTAGTTGTCTGGTGCGAATCTGACGGCGCGTTGGCAGGAGAGATCCTTACAACTTGCGCTCCGCCAGGAGCGCACCGGTACCGACGATCCTCGGCGGATTGGAGGTGGTGTCCTCAATGACGAGAATGAAGTAGCTGCCATCTTGGCTCGCAATCCAGTCGTACCGCTCCTCCCAGGCCTCCCTCGAGATGTCACCCACCGTCGTCAGCACCCGCAGGCAGTCCAGGAAGCCAGCGTCGAAGTCGTCCCGGCGAAGAGCGCGCAGCTTATAACCCTCCGGCAGAGCAGCTTGCACCTCGGGAGACAGGTATTTGTCCGAGAAGAGACCCGGGGCGGCCATTGCGATTGGGGATGGACGGTTGGCGTGCGAAGGCGGGTGGGCAATGTCGGTGGAGGGGGCTCAGATCGCTCGGGCTTGTTGTGCTCGGTCGCTGCTCCTGGGAGTGTTTTGAGTTGTGCAGGTGTCGAGCAGTCGGGCGATGTACGAGGCACGAAGTAACTCGGCGTGCCCACTGATCTTGCGAGGGTCAAAAATAACGGTTTCTCGAATCGGACTCTTTTGCGTAGTGTTTCAATACGAGCGGCATGAGCTGGCGCCTTGCCAAGCCACGATACCGAGTTGGACACCCCAACGGCTGGGGACGACAGCAGAAAGCGGCAGGCTCCAGCAGCAAGGGGCCCCTGCCACTAGTGTAATCCGTACTGTAGTCCGTAGTCCGTAATCTGTACTGTAATCCGTACACTAGTGTAGATCGGTGGGGGGTTCTCTGCCACACCAGGCACCGCCCTTGCTGCTTTCTTGTTCGCAGATGGCGAATTGTTGTAGTTAGTGGGGACATCGTTTCAGGGACAGATGAGCCTATCATCACATGCCACACCGCTCTCTGCCTGAGGCAATGAGCGGCCAGCGCGATTTGGCGATTCCGGTTTTGAGTGCCACCGGGTCCAGTTTTCAGAACGCATGAATCTGGGTAAATGTTGGGCGGGTCATCCCTGCTACTGGGCCATCGATTGACGTTGGGCCTGAGCACCCCAGATTTTGGCAAGCCAGGTACCCTATCGTTCACCTCTGTTCCTTGCACTCTCCATCCCAAGGCATGCGCATTTCAACTCAATCTACTTCCTTTTTTGTCCTTTTATTTGACCCCCCCGACGAATCGCTGCTGCGGTGCGAATAGCCGCGTCGCGACGAACTGCCTGCTGCGGCGACCCCTCTCCGACGACTAGCGTAGGCGAAAGATGCGGCACCGATCGGAGGTCCGAGAATGATATCGACTAACTGCCGGGCCGCAGTGGATGTTCAAGATGCCTTGGTACCCTCGGGGGCGCTCGTTATCGACCAGGACGCCAACAAGACAACCCTAGACCCCGGAAGCACACTCCTCCCCGGCCCGGTTGCCAGTCTGGTCAGTTTCGCTACACGGTCAACATGTCTCGCTGTTCGGATTACCAGCGCCATAGGGGGGAGCGGGTTGGATGCGGCCAGGTTCACGACGCTCTCGACCCTCAAGGTCGGCCGTACCATCCTTGACGGGGTCTTGAGCAGAGCCGGGAAGGACGCTGCCCTTGTCCGCGCAGGCGCGGTACAAGCAGACACGGAGACTGGCATAGAAGGTGTCATTGAGAAGATACACAACAAGGCGGATCTCTTGATCTTCTGGACCGCAACCGGTTTCCAATTTGCCAACACCGCGCTATCCACATTATCTGAGGGTTCCCAGTTGTTTCTGTCGACCCTCGACCGCTTCTTTGGCTCTACCGACTCCTCGCGCGCCATGGCCAGCATCATCGCCATGATCCGCCGAGAAATCGCCAATCCCCCGTTGGCCGGGCGAGGAGAAATGGTTGGAGTAAGTGACCTCGTCGCAGCACTTTGCACTCTGGCCTTTTTGCAGAGGTCGTGCAGGTCTCTCCTGGAGGAGGAAGACCGCAGGTCCCCCGTGGATGAGGTTGTATGGGACATTGTTGTCCTCAACGACGGTGTGCGGGTTGATATCTCTGATAAGAAGCTGCGGCATCGGCTCTCCAGGAGCCTCGGTTCTTCGGAACACCGGGATCTGAGTCTCGACAGTGCGCCGGCGCGACAACTTGAGCGTGATATCGTGCAGTCATTGCCAAACAACGCCAAGGTGTCTATCACCACGGAACTCGCCGTCTCGGAGACCATCACAGTCGATTTTACTGGTGATGTGCGACAAATCGAGGTTAGGCCTCCTCCCGGCATCGAACTGATCGAGGAGAAGCGCAACAATGCCCTGGCACAAGCTGGCAAGGAAAATGCCACCGTGCAATTCGTCTTTCGAAACGCGCGTCGCCATGAACGAAGAGTCTCCTATCAAAAGACAGATGGAGAAATCAGCCACGCCGTGGACTCTGGGAGACAACTTGAACCGCCAGCTTCACATTACCCCGTCAGCAAAGTTGCCTCTCGCCAAAAGTCATACCACGAAGGGGAAAACATAACCACCGCTGGCCCAAGTACTTCCCCTACATCATCACATCATATGACGACGCCTCGATTATGTATCGATCTCGACGCCGACAGCTCCGTCCAACAGGAGCCGAGTCACCCAACATACGCCGCACCTCCATCGCAGTCACGAGGCAGTCAGCCAAGCTTGCTCGCTGATAAGAAGCTTCCGGAACTTCCGTTAGTTCCGACGAGGAGGGAAGAGCATAGCTCTGGCCCCAGTGCTGGGGAGACAAGAAAGGGTCCTCGAAATGTGCTCAGAAGATCAACCCCAAGACTCAACAAGAAGGATAACAGTTCTGAGGCTGCGTCGGGCAAAGCTAAGTCTACATTTGTTGCCTCCTTGGCAGCTAAATTATCCGGGAAGTCGGACCGACGACCAGCCAGTATCCATCAGCAGTCACTATTTTTGGACAGTGATGGGGGCCATGATGAGTTTGACCATAGCCTTTCTCGCATCAGTTACCACTCGATCCAGGAAAGCCGGAGGCAATCGACAGTGTCTCTGGGCGCTTCAATCGTCACTACTGACAACTATCAATCCACTTCCATGTACGCTGAGACGGCAGGCAGCCGGGAAGTGTGCGAGCTTGATCCTGATACGGAAGACGAGGGCGGACAGGTTGCCTTGGCAAGGAATCACCGGCGGTCAAAATCCGATACACCAAGCATCCGCACGCTGGCCACGAGCAGGTCGGAGATGTCACTTTTTTCCTCTTACCAGAGTACCGCCCTCACTTTCACTCCGGTCGACAAGTTGAGTGCGCTCAGACAGAGTGGTGTTTTGCCGGGCGTGTTCCCCGAGCGGCATTTGCTCAGCAACGCTGCTCGATACATGCGCTTTGCCTCGGCGTCTTACGGATCCCATTTCCTCAGAGCCCTAGGCATCGGTACTGAGATGCCGAGGTCGGGGATCCTCGACGACACACACCACGAACTGCGGTCCTTTGCTCACCACACCAAATCCAATCCCAACGACATTCTCCTCGCCTCCTTTGTCGACCCAGAAGGCGGTTCCGATGCCACGGGGGCGACCAATACGGGCGTGCCTCTCGTGCACTACATTTCGCTCGACCACGAGTCCAAAGCGGTGGTCCTCGCCTGCCGCGGCACGCTCGGGTTCGAGGACGTCCTGGCCGACATGGCGTGCGAATACGACGAGCTGACCTGGCAGGGCCGCTCGTACAAAGTGCACAAGGGCGTGCACGCCTCGGCCAAGCGCCTCCTCCACGGAGGCGACGGCCGCGTCCTGCGCACGCTCCAGGCCGCCCTCGAAGAGTTCCCCAACTACGGCTTGATCCTCACGGGCCATTCTCTCGGCGCTGCCGTGACCTCCCTCCTAGGCATCATGATCTCGGAGCCGGTTGACGGTGGTAACAGCAGCAGCAGCAGCAACAACAACAACAACAACAACAACCGCACCTTTGTTACTGCCACCACCACCACCTCCTCCTCCTTTTCCTTCTCATCATCATCATCTTCTTCTTCTTCTCCACGCTACCATCTAGGCATCCCACCGAACCGCCCGATCCAAGTCTACGCCTACGGCCCGCCCGCGACCGTGTGCTCCGCCCTGCGTGATGCCACGCGCGGGCTGATCACGACCATGGTGAACGGCAACGACATCGTCCCGTTCCTCTCGCTCGGGCTCCTCCACGACGTCCAGGGCGCCGCGCTGGCGCTCCGGGCGGACGGCGCCGCCCGCGAGGCGAGGCGGAGGATCCTGAAGGCCATCGCCCGCGCTTGCCTCGCCAGAGACGACCAAGACGTCCGGAACGACGGCGACGACGAATGGGGTTACGAGCTGCTCGGCACTCTGAGGCGGGCGATGCGGAGCGAGAAGCTCGTCCCGCCGGGGGAGGTGTTTGTCGTGGAGGGGACGGTGGCGCTCCTCAGGGCCCCGGAAACGACCGAGGGAGGCAAGGAAGGGGTAGGGCGGCCGGCGAAGAGGATGGTGCTGCGGTATGTAAAAGACGTGGAGAGGAGGTTCGGGGAGATCCGATTCGGGATGGGGCTGTTGACGGACCACAGCCCGGCGAGGTACGAGGCGGCGCTGGATAGGTTGGTGCGCGGTTTGGGAGTGAAGGAGTGATGGGAGGGAGTGAACGAGGGGAGAGTGAACGAGGGGAGAGTGAACGAGGAGAGAGGGAGAGAGGGAGAGTTCGACCACTGGCCAGCCTCGCTGACCACTACTTCACACGCTTGATGATCTCACCCCATATAAGGTATAAACAGCAGATTTCTCGTTGGGAATCATAGACAGAAATACCCGTTCCAATGATTTTTTTTTTTTTTTTCGTTGTTTGATAGTTTAGCTATATATATACGTTAGATGTTTACATATATAAATGGATATATATATGTCTATATATGTATATATATATATATATAAATACAGCGCCTACTCGGGCTTTTCAGTGACAATCTTGCCGTCCTTGTCGTAAAAGATCTCCTTGACCTTGACGGAGCGCAGGTGGTCGACTCCGCCGCTGAGCTCGCAGTCGTGGTGGAAGAGCCACCAGCGGCCCTGGAACTGGACGATGGAGTGGTGCGTGGTCCAGCCGAGGACGGGCTCGAGGATGCGGCCGGCGTAGGTGAAGGGCCCGTAGGGGCTGTCGCCGACGGCGTAGACGAGGTAGTGGGTGTCGCCGGTGGAGTAGCTGAAGTAGTACTTGCCGTCGTACTTGTGCATCCAGGCGGCCTCGAAGAAGCGGCGGTCGTGGTCGTCGGCCGGGATCGGCTCGCCCGTCTCGGGCGCCAGGATCGAGATCTCCATCACCTCGGTGGCGAACCGGCGCATGTCGTCCGCCAGCCGGGCGACGCGCGGGCCCAGCGCCCGGACGCCCTCGCCCGAGGGCTCCCTGGGCCCCAGCCACTCGGGGTCGAAGACGCCGTTGCCCTTCTGGTAGCACTGCAGCTGGCCGCCCCAGAGGCCGCCGAAGTACATGTAGGCCCGGCCGTCGTCGTCGACGAAGACGGCCGGGTCGATGCTGTAGCTGTCCCGGATGGGCTCCGGGTCGGGGGTGAAGGGGCCCTCGGGGCGGTCGGCGACGGCGACGCCGATGCGGAAGACGCCCTGCTTGTCGCGGGCGGGGAAGTAGAGGTAGTACTTGCCGTCCTTGTAGGCGGCGTCGGGGGCCCAGAGCTGCTTGGACACCCAGGGGACGTCTTGGGCCCGGAGCACGACGCCGTGGTCGGTCACGGGGGCGGCCGGGTCCAGCGACTCGGTGCTGAATACGTGGTAGTCGACCATGTCGTACTGGTCGCCGTCGTCGTTGAACTTGATGTCCGTCTCGCGATCGTGCGACGGGTATATGAAGAGCTTGCCCTCGAAGACGTGGGCCGACGGGTCGGCCGTGAAGATGTTGGTGATGAGGGGCGCCATGGCGGATGGCTGCTCGTTCCTGGAGAGACCACCCCTTACTTACTGTTGGGGAGTTGCGGGGGGAGTTGGTTTATATACGCTTCTGGGGGATGCGCGGTGATGCGGGGAGGGGGGGAGAGGAGGGGCACTTAAGATGCGCCTTGGTGGTGTTCAATCCAGAAACGGGAAGAGGAGCTTTGCGTGACAGAAGAGAGGTGCAAAATTCGGGCTCAAACGGGCCGGAGCACTCTCGTCTGGGTTATATATAACTAGAGAGGATGTGGAGGATGTGTGTGTCTGGAGACTCCCTCCTCCTCCTCATCATCCTCCTCCTGCTCGGGAGAGCTCGCACGCGCGCTGGAGCATCATCTCCAGGCGGGCCCGTCCCGCTGGGTTGGCCGGGCGCGTGAAAGTCGGGAAAGGAGGAGGGTCTGGTCCCATCTTCCTATTTATCCTCCATTTTAACCGTGTGGCCAGCGTTCCGGGCAGCGGCTTGGCGGGTTGGTGGGTTGGTGGGTTGGTGGGGTGGTGGGGTGGTGGTGGGGTCCTGCCGTTGCCGCGGCCGTGACTTGCGCCGGCTCGCGATGCCCAAAAGTTTTGGGGTTCCGTCGCCCTGTAGTTAGTTATTGCTCCTGCGTCATGTTGGTCGAGTGCGCTGGGTGTTCTTGCCCAGCAGCGCGGGGCTTTTCGACGCGGGTAACGCGGGGTTGCGCAGGAACCTGAGCTGAGCGGGTCCAAGAAGAGCGTGTGTGATCTCCACCTTGGTTAGTGTTGTTTCCAGAGAGTGGTTCGGCGCGCATCGCTCTCGAGTAAATGGTGGGGCTTAGGTCGTGGGGCCCCGTGCCTACTGTACTCTGTACGGATTACTGACATGCACTTACTAACGAGGGGCATTCCAGCGAGAGTGGGCCTTCACTGGCGTCTCCCAAAAGTTATTTCATGTCACCGGTCTACTTCATATTTCCATCCCACACTGCATCGCCAGCCTTGCAAGGCTGGCGTTGGGCATGGGGCGACAATGACCAGAAATCCGGATTGCTGGAGCGCCTGCCCTACTTGGGGAAAGGAATGAGGCACCCGACAGGCCACACTACCTCATCAGTGTGTTAATTAGTCATCCCTTCCACTTGCAAGTAATCCGTACGCGAGGTGCACCTCACCTTGCCAGCGTTGGCAATGCCCAGACAGAGAGACATCTAAGTTATCTGCCATGAGGACTTGCTGCCGCTCATCGCTTTTCCACAAGGAGTTAGATCTGAGACTAGAGTGGCCCGAGAGCCCTTGCTGTTCGTGTATGTATGTACAGATCCGGTTTGTGACATTTTCCGTATCCGGTATCGACAAGCCTCGAGGGCCTTTCTGCGCCATAAACACAGAGTCGATGCCATGTCCACCTCGGCTGTCGGAAACATGCTCGAGTCGAGTTTTGCTTCCCAGTTGCCGGTCCCCCGAGACAGCGGTGGGAACGGCAGGAGACAGGCATTGGTGTCTGAAAGTCGTGTTGCTGTCTTTCCCATCACTGTCCTTTGCCAAGGCACATCTACGAGTGCCGGGGTAAAGATAACCTTCAGGACACTTTCCACGCAGACCAGAGGTTCATGGTGCCATCTGTCAGCGTTACAAGTGCCCGAACGGATGCCAGCCCCGCGATCGGCGTCGTCTCGGTCTCAAGCCGCTGCCTCCGGGTGCCGCAACACCACGAACCACCTCTCGGGCCGGCACTGGTTTCTGCATGAACATACCTCCTCATGACCAGATGCAGCGGGAGGAGCAACAGCAGCAGCGCTATGATGCATTAGCACTGACAAGGCCCGAACCAGGGGCCATGGCCGACCAGGATCGGGCATCGGAAAAAGAAAAAAAGAGGAAGGAAAGGGGAAAGAGAGGAAAGGCGGTATAGATCACTAACTCCCTCATCCGAGACTTCGAGAGTTGCTATCCGCACGCTGTGCGGAAACGACAAGAAATGCAGCAGCAACAGGGTACACGTACAGCGTGTCTGAAAATGAGTGCCTCTCGGGAGTGCGATTCGCGGCAAGACGATATGGGGGCGCAGGCGCCGCAGCAGTGCATGAGAGGGTTGTGATAAGGGACTAATGCGCGTGGAGGACGTGTAATTCTTAATAATTTATAGGCGGTTGACGGTCTTCCGCATGCTGTAATGGCTTTGGTACGTTTTAAACCCATCGAACAGCATTCAGTGCACTCTTGTCCGGAATAGGCTGCTGTGAAGTACTCTCTCCTATGGCAGCACTCACCGATACTCCGAAGCGATGGTGCTTTGCTTCTCTCTGCATTTAACCCTGGTTTCACAACAAAGATCTACCTCACCGATTGGCTACCTATGTACTCCGTACGAGGCGGTTTGTCAACTGCCAAGCAGAACAAGGGTGCACTACTTCTATCCCTTGACTTCGGAAATTCCTACAACCCCTCGCCCGTTATCGCTCGAGATCCAGACGAAGACTGTCAGGAAGAAAGGAAGAAAAGAAGAAAACGAGCGCAGAGGGGGGAAAAAGAAGCAGAGAGGAGGCGGAGAGAAGCAACGGAGCCGACAATGCTCTCAAACAAACAATGTCCAAGTGGCACTTCAACATCTCAACGACCGATGCCAGATGCCCCTCGCTGTTCGTATGTGGTTTGCCGCGTACATATGGTTCCGTGTGATCTGAAAGACGGGACGGGGAGAGCAGCCACAGTCTTGCTCGGCGTGCAGCATCCTCCCCTCGGCCAAGAACGGGAATTGTACTTTTACCCCACCATCGCCACCATCGGCAGTGTCTGTTTTTACGTTACTCGTCTGACCCATGGCCGGGGCATTACCAGGTATTACCAGGTATTACCAGGGGCCTAACTCGAAGACTACATCAAGCTTTATACGGATCCGTAGCTAGAACCAAGACACTGTAAACTACCATTAATAGAACTGGATTTACTGTAGCTACCTAGGTACCAACTAGGACACTATCTATTTATAATTACCACATCAGGTAATTAGTAAAATGCCTTAGAAAAACATGGAAAACTAGGAAAATATTGGAACTAGGATACGTATTACATTTTTTTTCTATCTGTTAGCAATGTGGTCTAACGGTAGTTTCTGATGACCCGATTCTAACTGTGAAGCTTGGTGCACTCTTTTAGTTAGGTCCCCGGTAATACCTTGTATTAATTACCTTATCAGGGGTCAAACTTACCCATAATACCAAGTAGTCAGCACCAACCACCGAGTACGGATGTATTATACCTAGCCTATGCACACATCTCCAGTGGAGCAACCTCGTAGAAAACAGAGGTGTCTCCATGGGGACAGCGGCAAAAGGTTGGCTTATTTAACTAGTTGTCTCTTTGCTTGTTGAAGTGTGCTCATTGATTCTCCTGGACCTTGAGGAACTGGGCTCATCATTGGGTCGGCGACTTCGATTCTGGTTCGCTCTTCCATCCCCGCCTGATTAATTACCTACCTAAGGCTTCTTCTCACTCAGCCCGGCGGCTACAATCTGCGACCTTCGCGCGTAGACTTGTCTGCCCGACTCTGGAGGCATAGAAACAACTCGCTAGCCAACTACGCCCCCCCTCCCCCCCAACACCTCCGGCATCAAGCCCAGGCCCTGGACGGGCGCGAGAATGAATGGCAGCATAATACGGTGCGATGCGCCATCAAGCCCGAGAGAGGCCGCCATCGTAAGGACCAAAGGTTTAGTTCCGCCTCGCCTGTCATGGAAAACGACTACAACGATGCTTGACTATTCGCGTAAAGGTGCAGCAACGGAGTGGGACCTGGCGGGCGCACCAACCGCCGTCTTTTGCTCGCAATATCCAACAAAGGAAGAAAATTCCGACAGTCGCAGTCGCACGGGGGACATAGCAACCCCGACTCAAGAGGCCGTGGCCTCCAGGCCGAGTGCGTCGGATTACCCCGGGCCCATCAGCGAATATGACGACCCGTGGGAGTGGGCGTCGGACGTTGAAGACTATGTCAGGGTGGATGAAGGCATGCGGCCCGCCAGTCTCCTTATTATCGACAGAAAGGGCGAAGGGGCTGACTCTACGCTTATTAATTAATTAGACGGCGAACGACTCCTCTACACGGAATACCAGATGAGGGGGATTCCCAGGCCGCAACCTCTGCAGGGTGATGGTACGTTCTGAAGTGTGCCCAGCCATTCCACATGGCAAGAATCTCTCCCCGGAAGCCCGGCCAGGAAGGCTCCGCGCTAAACAGAAAACCAAAAAAAAAAAAAAAAAAAAATCAAACAGAATTCAAAGTGGTAGACAAACCCAAGCGCTTCTTCCAGCTCGGCCGCATCTTCGCGACCGACTGGTTCGAGCCGGCCACGGCAGACATGCTCGACCGCAAAACACCCCCGGGAGCCCTGGCGAGCGGCTGTCAGGGACCCCACGGGGGGAAGCACATCACCAAGCCGCGCTGGTTCGTCGTGGTGCGCCGGCGGCTGCACCACTCGCTGTGCTTCCGAATCACCACGTACGGCGGGACCAACGCCGCCAAGACGAACCGCGGCCGGGCCCAAGACTTCGTCGTGCTGTACAGGGCCAACGTCAGGCCCGCCCGCCCGCACGACGACGAGGAGATCTCGCGGAGACCCATCGCCGTCATCATCGAGGCCCCCGACCAGTACATCTCGCCCGTTGCCAGGCTGGACTGCGGGAGGATTTACACCGTCGAGGACAACCTGATGGTTGCCAAGATTGGCCGGGTGCACCCTTCTCATCTAGACTTGTTGGATGAGTATTTCAAAGCGAGTGTAAAATGACAGGGTTCTTTTTCTTTTTCTTTTTCTTTTTTTTTTTTTTCATATTGGAGCTTTCGTACATGTTACCTCTTTTCTCTTTTTTTCCTCTCGTTTCTCTCTAAAATCAGACCGGGAAATTGACCAATTTTATTGATTAATTACAGCCTGACACTTGACAACTATTATTATTATTAAGACACGAGAATAAGTAATACTTATCACTCACCACGCGACACATCACCTAGAAATCCTGAATCCCAGTCTCACCCTGTAATATCTTCTCCTTCCCCCCTTCCCCTTCCTCGTCACTCGTAGCCCACTGCGGTTCTTCGTCTTCGAACCTGCCGGACACCAATGTCAGCCATCACACGCTCAACCAAGCACGGAGCCAGCTCGGGGTCCTGCTACAGCCGTAATTAGGCGAGGAAGCGAGGGCTATTAACACGAGGGGAGAGATACGAAAAAGAAGAAAAAAAAAGAACAGTTGGGGAAAAAGTTCAACGTACCACGCCTCCTCCCTATCGACCCTCTCAAAAACATCATACTCCTCGTTGTCGTCCACCAGGGAGTAGTCAAAGTCGTCGTCCTCGCCCCGGATGAACCGATCCCGCAGGTACTCCTCCCACTGCGCCCGCCCTTCCTCGCGCGTCCTGGGCGGCGGCACCAGCTCGGCCGCCAGGCTGCTGAACGTCGTGCCCGGCCCTCCTCCGCCGTCGGCCGCGAATCGGGAACGGCCCGAGCCGCCATCACCACCACCATCACCAACGTCGCCGTCGCCATCCTCCACCTCCTCCATCTCCTCCTCATCTTGCTCCTCCCGGCCGTAATCGCGGCTGCTGTCGTGGTTGTTGTTGTTATCGTTGTTGTCGTCGTTGTTGTTTCTATTGTTTTTGCCCACCGTCTGCTCCCTCAGCTTCGCGAGCCGCTCCTCGCCCCGGAGGAGCGAGCCCTCCAGCACGCGGGCGTACCCCTTCGCGCGGCCCTCGGCCTCACGCTCGGCAGGGGTCTGGAACCGGCGGATCAGAAAGTCATAGAGAAGGGGGTCTAATATTGGTTTTTAGTATATGTATATTCTTCTTTTATTTTCGCTCTTTCCCGCGGGGGGGGGGGGGTAACGCGGAGAGGTCAGTCCATCTTCTCCGTGATGTTGAGGCCTTGAAGTAAACATGAGTCGCTTGACTCCGGGAGAGTATAGGCCCCACCCCCGTGCCTGAAATGATGAATGGTAATGTGAATTGGGCGGTTTGTGGGTGTTATTAGGGGAAGGGAACCGGGGAAGGGAAGTGGAGGGGGAATGAATCGTCATTGAAACAGGTGAGATCCCGGCATCAAAAAGCTGAGGAAAAAAAAACTGAGTAACTCACCTGAGAGCTCATGCTCGATTGATTGGAAATAGCTCTCGTGTCTCTCGAGGTACGCTCTCCTCCGGTTTTGTATCCTGATTTGAGCGGAGTGACCGGGCGACCGCGGCGGCCGTGGCCGCGGTTGCGAGAAGGAGTCTGGTGTTGAGGGGGGCGAGTCAAAGCGCGGAGCCATGCGAACTTGAAAACTCGTAATCAGAAAACTTCTCGGCCAAAAAAAAAAAAAGGTTGCTTGCTTCTTTGTTGGCGTGGTTATGAAGTTGCGTTAAATGTACGTGAAGTGACGGTGAATAGAATGTAATGATTCAGGATTCCTCGAGTTGTCTTAGGATGCGGTCCTCAAGTGGTAAGTTGACTGCTCGAGCGAGCGCGAAAGGACGCCAGCGCAGCTGTCGTTTTCGGTGTGTGTGGTCCTCAGGTATGTCGCCAGGCGGGTGCTGAGTAGCCTGCTGGAACTGAAATGTTGCGGGTCCTTAGGGGCCAATGCTCACCATTTATTAATAAGGGATTATTGGATGTGGCGAGAACCTCTCTTGTGACCAAGAGCCGCAGCACCCCGCTAACCTTTACGAACAACTTTCTGTCCTCCTCTGTTAGGTTGGATATTAAAAGCGTCTCTGCAAATCCAACCCGAGCGTTCCCAAACTCATTAGAGCCACATCCCAACATCCCAGTATTCCAATGATCTTGATGCTGTATGCAAAGTACAGCACATACAGTACGGCCCATCATGGCAACCCCACACCGGCTCTCCCCTGAGACGGGAGCTTCCCACAACGCCATACACCAACAACCCAACATGCCACGCCAAAAGTCACTCTTAACTTGCCATGATACTTTTGCCCCCGTCAGCCGTCGTCCGGTTGCGGATTCGCACTTTCAAGATCCCGTGGCCGAGACGTTGGACATCGCCCAGCGCACCGCCCTCGTGGTCTCTCTTCCTCTTTACCCCCACGATAGCACTCGGTGAAAACAACAAAGCTTCGCCGACCCGCAAATCCACAATCCTTGAAAACAGTTCCAGCACCGGATCGGTGTCGCCTAGGGTGAGCGAGCCGGCGCCATCAACACCTTCCTCCTCGTCGCCATCATCACCCAAATTCAGCTTCCTGGCTTTCTCGAGCAACCTGCCGCTCGATGCCACACCCGCCAGGTGCCTTCTCAGCGCGTTCAGCCAGTCCGGCGAGGTGAACCGGTGCACGACCGTTACGCTGCACAGGTCCAGCAGCTTGGGGCTGATGGTCGGCTCTTGCGTCGAGATGATCACCCTGGCGCCGAGGTGCCGCTGCAGGCGGATCGTCCCTAGCAAGGCCTCGGTGAGCGTCATGCACTCTTGCGACTCCGTCATGTACTTGTGAGCCTCGTCGAGGGCGACAAGCCGACCAACTCCGGACGGGTTCTGCTCCAGGAAGAGGGAGAGACAGATGTTGAAGAGCGAACAAGCCATCTCCGGGGTGACACAGGGGCAGGAGAGGTCGACGATGGTAAGGTGTCCGTTCTGGGGTTGCCAAGACGTGCCTTTTACTGCTGCGGATCGGCGCGACTTGGCACTCTTCGTAGCATTAAACATGTCGAACGCCTTGGCCTGCTGTTCAACCATGAACGACTCGAGCGTCTCGAGGCGCTGTTTTAGCGGCGCCAGCTGCATCTCGGTCAGGTCTTCGAGGGCAAGTTGCTTCTTGAATGCAGTGTAGCTGAACCCGGCACCTGTCTTTTGCTGATTCACGCGTAGATCACGAAGGATGCGCTGGGCAACGTGGAGATAGAGAGGGAGATTGCCGCCTGTGGTGACGGCCATGAGGTCCAGCATCCTCTTGGTGTTGAGGTCGGATTCGTTGAGCCGGAGCTCTTCAACTCTGATGCTAGGGAACTTCTTGTACATGTCCTAAGGCCTTGATTAACTCCCGCAAAAGGGTAGCGAACGAGAGAAGAAGGAAAAAGTAGAGAGAGACACACTTGCAAGGTCCGGATATTCGTTGGTGGACACAAGACCCGCACCTTGATGTCCGGGTTTGAGGACAGCCAAGCAACCTCACAAGGAGATCCGCCTGAATCGGAAGTGAATGTGTCGTAATGGAAGACAATGCCCGTCAATGGGCGCGGCAGCACATTCGCCTTGCACGGCACCAGGGCGTTCTCCAGAAGGCATGACAAAGTGTGACTTTTACCAGACCCCTGGCTACCACAGATGAAGAAGCTGGAGGGCGCGGCAATGTTCCAAAAGATACGGGGATCGGGCGAGGCATCACCACTGATGTCCCCGGTGAGGTTGCCGCCCAGCAGGCCATACTGACTGAAAGGTTTCTCGGTGGTTTTGGAAGAAAACGAAAGTGCGTGCTTACGGACTGCTTCCGTGAACAAGGGCGTTGTCTTGATCTCGTTGAGCTCGTCGAGCTCGGGCCGCCGCTGGAGCAGATCGAGATGGGTATTGAGAACTGTCTCTTCATCGCCACTGAGGTCGGACTCGGCGCTTGTCTCGTCCTGACTGCTTTCTCCGCTCGTCGACTCTTCCACACACAGGCTCTTTTCCGATGAGCACGAGGCTGCCTTAACCTCTCTGCCCACGTTCCCGATAACGGTTTTGCAATCCGTATGGTTCGCCATGTCGCCAGTAAGGCTGTCCTTTGACTGAAACTGACTGCCCGAGTCTGAGGGCCCGCTTCCACCGATGTCGTTGTGGTATTATTGAGGACTGGTAAAGCTGAAGTTCGGGATAACGGCTGAGGGCGGTTTGGGGCACCAAATAGGGGTTCTGTGGGTCACCAGTTCAAGCTTCCGGGAGTAAAGCTAAGGAAGAAGTTTTGTCGTTAAATGTTGATCTCTTTTAAAACACAGACAGAGCGGAGGACTCAAGAAAGAAAGCTTGGTTGGTGTGTCTGTAAAGAGGAACGATCACGTTCCCGCCTTTTTCTTTTTTTGTTTCTTTTTTTTCAGTCTGGTGCCGTGCCAGAAGGAAAGGCGGGGAACTTGGGTCGAGGTCCATGACAACGACTTATATCTAAGGAGGACTGCCGAGTTGTATGAAGGTGTTGACAACGGCATGCCGCCGTTTGGTGGTGTGGAAGCGGACTTGTGGGGCAACGAGCAAACGGCTTTGTGACGAGATAGGAAAGGAGGGAGCGGAAGGCGGAGACCCGCAGAACTGAAGGAGCGATTAGCAGAAGAGGAGAAGAAACGAGAAAGCAGAAGCATCTAGAGGTCTCAGGGTGATTAAACAATGCAGCGAGGCCCACGAGAGCCCAAAGAGAAGCCGATGTTGGAGTCGTCGGCCGACGGAGTTGTTATCGGTAGTGCAATTCGTGGTGCGTGCAGGTGTGAGTGAAGCCAGGGTTTGGCCAGGGATGTTGCAGGAAAAAGGTCTGTTGATTCGCCTTCCCGAATGAGGACGCCAGGAGCGACCGACTGCAGGACAGAGACCTGCACCTGGAGCCTGCAGTACTTAATGAACAGCTCCCTGCATTCACAACCGTCGAGAACGAGGTGCTTGCTATCTTTGATTTACATCAAGCCGACAAAGCGATGGGAGAGCGAACTTTTGACGATTCGAACCGTGAGACAGACGGCAGTTTGTCGGGCGCTGGGCCGATGGCCTGCGTTCCTCCCTTAAGCAGTACCTACCTTCGGTACCTGAGGTTGTCTGCTTGGGTCAGGTAGGTACTTTATATGAGCCTGAGTTACCTATGCACTTCCTTCCGAGTGTTATAGGACGTGGTACGTAAAAGGCAAGGGAAAATTGCCGACCTAGCTTAGGTAGTTTTCAAGGTATGAACAAGAATTCCTGACCACCAGCCCGATATACAGTACAAGGTACGGAAGTAGGCAGACAGCAGGTACGGAGGAGGCAGATTCCAAACGCACACTCTTAACGTATTGGATGTGCAGACTAGAAAAATTAGGGGTTCTGCGGAATTTGCAACATCTTGTCATTTCGGTTCAACAAGTTCGTCCACAGACATGCACACAATTTGCGATTCTTTCACGACAGTCTGCCATACATACATCAAGCAAATCTTGGATCTCAATGACTGATCGCCCACATTTGCAGCGGTACCGATGTTGCACCCCCTTGTCGTGCCCCCAGCATTCGGTTCCGATTGGCCCGCGGAGCTTCTCCAACGGCCGGGCGGGGATCGCGTCCGCCAAGACGCTCCAGCCTTAGCTTTACCATCCATCACTCAGCCCAAAAGCTCGCCAACAAAGGGAATTGAAGCTCGAACATTGGCGAGGAAAGCTTTCCTTCGCCGAATCAGAAGCCTCACAGCAAATGCTTGGGAAACATTCCCATCAGGTTTGATTGCCCCCATTCCCAACAGCAATGCCGCGGTCGACTCCTTGACCCGGAGTCTCAGACATACTCTCGACTTCCCCGTCGCACCTCAGGAATCGGCCTGAGCGCCGCCCGCCAGCGTTCTGGATTCTTCCATCTTGGGCTTCCAGGGAATGGGGGACCTCAGGTCCAAGCTGCGGGCCAAAATCTCGCGGCGCCATTCGGGCATTCCGCCGCTCCCGTCGAGCAAAAGTGGCAGCCACAGCATCGAGACCAGCCCGAGTGTTGAGCCGAGCTCACCGGCCAGCGCTAACCGCATCGACTTGGCCGAGACTGCGGTTGGGGATCAGGCCAGCAGCCACAGCCCGCAAGCCACGCAACCACCGGACGGGCAATTGAGACAGGACACGAAGAAAAAGCAACCAACAACAGTGTCTTCGAAATTTCGCGGCGCGAGCAGCAGAGGGAACGCCTACGTGGAAGGGGCCGCCAGCGCCGCGGCGAGCCAGAGTCCGAGCTCCGCCGCAAATGCCACTAATAACAGCAAGCCGGTGCCTGCATCGGCCGGTCCGGGCAAGCACGGCAAAGATCGTCGGCCGCTGTCGGCGGGCGAATCCTCCGCTGCCCACCAAGAAGATCCAGCCGGCACCGACCAGCAATTGACGTCGCCGTCCTCAACAGCCCGTCCAGCGCCCGTCGATGCACCTAAGCCCAGAGTCTCCACCGTCGCTCTTCGCCGAGTCCAGCTCAGCGACCCGCCCGCGGGCCCAGACCTGCTGTCCTCCCCGGGCGCTCGACCCGCTGTCCCTAGTGCCCCGTCCTCCACCCAGCCAGACCTTGTGGACCCATCATCAACAAACACTCAATTGCGCCCATCGAACTCGACTAGCCAGTGCCCGCCCGCACCGCCGAGGCGACAGAGCCTGCTACCCAACCAACAGACGCCCTTGATTCGGACGCTTCTCAACGCCGAGCACTCCGATGACCTTGACCAAAGCGCTCCGGAACAACTGCTGCCCATCAGCGCAATGGTCACACGCAAAGTCTGGGTTAAGCGGCCGGGCGGGTCCCCGACTCTCGTCACCATCAGCGAGGATGACCTGGTTGACGACGTCCGCGAACTGATCCTGCGAAAATACGCAAACACGCTCGGCCGGCAGTTCGACGCCCCGGATTTGACGCTGCGCATCGTGCCCCGCGAGGGCCAAACACAGGAGCGGGTGTTGGGGCCGGAGGAGCCCATGGCTCGAACGCTGGACGCATACTTTCCCGGGGGCCAACAAGTCGACGAAGCACTGCTCATCGACGTACCGCACCGCCGCACGCCGCGAGCCTCCCCGAGGAACGGACCCCCGCATGCCCAGCATCTCACTTCGGTCAATTACGATGACATCCGCCCCCTTGAAGCCGGCACCGACTACTTCGGACCCGGCGCGGTTGCCCATATCCCTGTTACACTCGCCGGCGGCCCCAACGGCACGACGCACGCGATATCAGTGCTCAACACCGGGCAGGTGCCTCAGATACCCTCGCCGGGCGGGACGACGCGAACACGGCAATACCGCGACAGGCCAGATCGGCCACGGCTTGGAAGACAGCACACGTCGTCTCCTACGATCCTCAACGTCGTCGGCGCGGGGGGCCATACGGCCACCCTCGCGGTTGCCACAAACCATGGTATGCAGCAAGCGTCTTCGGACCCGCGTTCTCGCACTCATTCAAATGCCTCGTCAGAACAGGCAAATGCTGGTCAAGCAGCCCCGCCCGCGCCGTCCCTGCCGACCCCCCCGTCACAGGAGTCGGCCGCTGTTCCCATTCCCCCTACTGCCACGCCGCCGCCCCCAAGGGCGTCGTCGCCTCGGCCGACGCCCGCGACTCGGCCGAAGAAGAAGAAGCCGGTTGAAACGCCGCCGCTGCCTGCGGGCATGCTTAACGGCGGGGTGCCGCCGATCAACGTGCTGATCGTGGAGGACAACATCATCAATCTGCGGCTGCTCGAAGCATTCGTCAAGCGGCTCAAAGTGCGCTGGCAGACCGCTATGAACGGTCGCGAAGCCGTCACCAAGTGGCGCGCGGGCGGCTTCCACCTCGTGCTGATGGATATTCAACTGCCCGTCATGAGCGGGCTTGAAGCCACGCGCGAAATCCGCCGCCTCGAGCGTATGAACTCGATCGGCGCATTTTCGGTCGCAAATAATAGCAACAATACCAACGGAGCCGAGCCAGATGAGTCCAAGAAGGAGATGCCCGAAGAAGATAAGCTCCAGAATAGAGAGCTGTTCAAGAGCCCGGTCATCATCGTGGCTCTGACAGCAAGTTCCCTGCTAAGTGACCGCCACGAGGCTCTGGCGGCGGGATGCAATGACTTCTTGACCAAGGTAACCCGCATATGTTCACATATCTATTTGGCATCACCTCCGCTAACCATGTCTTCAGCCGGTCACTTATGTTTGGCTTGAACGCAAGGTCATGGAATGGGGCTGTATGCAGGCCCTGATCGATTATGACGGCTGGCGAAAGTGGAAGTCGTACACGTCCAATTCGGAGCTCGAGGATGCTTCGGCAAAGAAAGCCAAGGCCAAGAAGAACCGAGGAGCCCCGAACAGCTCTTCATCGGACGGCCAGTGAGCAGCGACTGTTGCCAGTCGGCACATGGACGACACTAGCCAGTCCGGGCCCCAACCACCCTTGGGCAAAACGACAGTTTTACCGTTGCGGCCCTTTGCTGGCATTGGGGCATAGGCTCCACACAACTCCGCGCTGGACAAACACGGCAGCCACTGCTTCGCCCGTCCATCCGGCACCCGTGTAGTATCGCGCATGGCGTCGAGCCGGCGTGAGGACACCCCTTTGCAAAGCCAATCAGCCACGAACCATGAACAAACACACGATTTCGGTCGGATGATTATTGCAGAATTCAGTCGAAACAAGGCCCTGGGAAAACTACGTAATGCGGAACGAGGAAGGAATGATCGGGAGCGGCAGGCAGAGAGCTCTGTGCTCTCGACTTAGTGAGAATGACTGATACGACGGCCACTGAGTGGCGACGGGTTTAATGAATATGGTTTGTGCATGGAAAGTAAGGGAGAAACACGCGAGGAGATGTTGTGTTGGGGCGAGCTTCAGGGTGTGTATCGTTTTTGCCGTTGCTTACTCCGTACACACATTCACGGAAACAATGGTTGGAACAGTTCAACAGGACCCAGTCCCCTCGAGGCCCGAAACCCACTTACAACCCGAAACCCACTTACAACCCTAACCCTCAAATGCACAGTTCGCTCGGCATCTGATTGGTCAATGAGACGGGTGCGGGTCGCGTCCCCTTGTTCCTCGTCCCCGAGAAAAATCCAACTCCCCTAGTCCCAATCCCGAGCTCGCTGACAATCAATCTCGACGCGATCTGGCACCCACTCCAACCATGCCACCCCGGATACACAGTGGCAGCTGCCAGCCTCGGCTGCTGCTGAACTGCCTCGAGCCAGCGCCTTCTTCCTCCCTAACACCACACCCCGCGTTCGGGCCACGACACGGACCAGCGGCGCCGGCATCACCGTCATCATGCAGCCGGTCTTTCTCGACGACGCCAGCACCCCAGGTCACGAAGCTGCGGCGCAAGTTTAACGAGTGGATGGAGGGGTACGGAAAGCAGTTCAAGGAGCCGCGATGGGGCGAGCCCAACTACATCAGCCGCATAGTCACCTTCTCCGACTTTCGTCAGGTCTCGCCCGACCAGCCATTCCCCAACAACCCCAATTTCCGCAGCGAGCCGGTGCTCTCGGAGAGGGCGCGCGAGTTGATTTGGAATGCCGTCATGGTCAAGGGCATGCCGCTCAAGGCCGTGTCGGCGCAGTACCATGTGGACATGCGCCGGGTCGCCGCCGTGGTGCGGATGAAGGAGATCGAGAAGAGGTGGGAACGTGAGGTGAGTAGTCCCCCCAAGTTTCGTTTTGTGTGTTTTTTTTTTCTCTTTTTTTTTCTGGTCCCTTTGATGGGAAAATAGTGGCTTTACATGATGATATACAACATACAACAAAATTCGATTAGTCTTGAAGACTCGACCATGGTTAGAAGATGCTCAATGTCTGAACCGGGCCAAACCATTTTTACCCTCCAGAATGTTTCATCGTCGGAGCTTGATCCGAAGCACAGGTTTACTAACAGGCCATCTCCAGAACAAACCCCTCGCGTTGCCCTACGCCCGTGCCGTGCTGGGCATGCTCCCCACGGCGAACCTGGCCGAGGGCGAGAAGCCGTTCGAGCCCATCAACGACATCCACGTGCACAGCTACACGATGCAGCAGCTCTTCGTGCCCACCTCCGAGTCGCGCGAGTTCACGCGCGCCGACGCGGCCAAGGCGTTCGGCGAGCACATCCTGCCGCCCGACGCCAAGATGCGCATCCCCGAGCTGGTGCAGATGGAGCGCAACATCGCGGCCGGCATGGACCCGCGCGAGGCCGCGGCGACCTTCGTCAGGGAGGCGGCCGAGAGCGAGAAGGCGTTCGCCGACAAGCAGCACGCCCGCGCCAAGGCCGCCGAGGAGAGGATGGTGCGCGTCCAGACGGACCGGTTCGAGTTCCGCTTCGAGAAGATCAACTCCGAAGACGTCGGCCCCACCGGCCGCGCGCGCAAGGCGGTGGGCTGGCGGTACGGCGTGCCGCATATGGATCGCAGGAGAGGCGAGGTCAAGATTCCCACGCGCGTGGAGTGACGCTGAGTCGGTAATGTGGGATGGGCAGGGCAAGACGATCGGTGTTTGTAAAATTAGGGCCAGCCCCAGCCAGGGGCAGAACCCCTTGTATAAAAATCACCAGTCTAGAGTCTCGGTTGGTCGGTCTCTAGTCTATAAAACCTGGCCTGCACAGCGCGGCCTTGGTACTTATGTATGGCAACTCTATCGTGTATTCTAGCAGCAGCAGGAACAACAACAGCAGCAGCAGCAGCAGCAGCAAATCATGCAAGTTTGAATCTAAAGACGGGGTTCTCCCTCCTTCAGCCCGGCATCGATCCTCGTGCAATCGAGCGGCTCCTCCCCGTCGGCGAGGTCGACGACCAGGTTCTGTCGGATCCGCTCGACGCTCGTCCGAGACACGCTGAGGTGGTCGACGACGTACTTCTCGACGGATCCGTACCGCTCGCGGATCAGGGCGAGCGTGCCCAGCATGTATTCCTTTCTAAGTCCCTCAGTGTCAGCATTGGGGAAAAAAAGAAAGAGAGGGAGGGGGGCGAGAGAGGAAGAGAAAGGAAAAGAAAAGGAGCGGGGGATGGGAAGGTGGAGGGGGAAGGGGGGTTTGGTAGAGTTTGGGGGGGGGGGGGGGGTGGGGGGGGGGGGGGGGGGGGGGGGGGTGGGGGGGGGGGGGGGGGGGGGGGGTGAATGTGTGTGTGCGCCGCAGCCTTACCGCGCCCCGACCATCCGTTCGGCTCGCTCGCGATCCCCGAACAGGGCCGGCCCCTGAACCAGGTGCCGCACAATCTCCTCGCGGCGCGGGGCCAGCCCGAGCTCGGTCAGGCTGTACTCGTGCGCGATGGTGGCGTCGTCGACGCCGCAGAGGGCCAGGAGGAGGGCTATGAGGACGCCGGTCCCTTCCGTTATTCGCTTTGCCCCCCTGGCGTTGTTGAAGGGGGGCGGTGAGGTTAGTATGCCTTCAAGTGGAGAGAGATAGAAAGAGAGGGATGGAAGGTGTTAGTGGGAGGAGATGAAGGGCCAAAAAAAAGAAAGAAAGAAAGAAAACGGGTGACTCACTGTCCTTGCCGGCGGTGCAGTGCACCAGGAAGGGAGCGGGAGGTGTCGCTAAGGAGGCGACATGCTCGAGCACGGTGCGGAAGGGCGAGTAAGGGTGGTCGGGCTCGGCGGCGGAGGCGAGGATGGCGGCATATGCGTTCACGAAGCCCTGCCTCGAATCGTCAGCCTGGGTTGCGCTGATGCAAAAAACGAAGAATCATGGAGAACGATGGGTGGGACAGGAAGTGCCGCGTCCGCGGCCTTGGGACAATTCGTTGGAGAGGCACGAAGAGCCGGTGAGGTGGCATTGATTGGACGACTCAAAGCGTGAGTTTGACAGCTCACTCACCTCGGTCCCCTCGCTGTAATTCCGAAAGCGCAACGCCAGGGCTTCGGGGCTGTAGTCCTTGTCCAGGAAGACGGGCACAAACACGCGGGCCGCGCCCTCCCACGTCTCTGGCGGTTGGTTGCCGGCCTTTGCAAGCTCGGTTACGGACCGAAGGTCGAAGACGTGGGTGATACCCAGTTTACGGAGGGCGGCGATGCCTTCATCCTCGAGTTGCCTCAGGTCGGCGGAGCGGAAGATGACCCCTCGTCTCACGGCCCTTCCCGGCTTGCCTTGGATGGCGTACCCGCCTGCGTCGCGCAGGTTGACCAGGCCCGGGACGTGGACGAAGGGCGGGGACGGCAGGCCGTCGGGGACCTTTGTCCGGCCCGAGTCTGGGGCTGCTGTCATGGGCCTCCCAGTCGTCCGGGATCGTTCCCGGTGACAGACGATGCGACTCGGCCTCGAGAGTCAATAGAACTTAACTCGGAACTTGGAGAATCTTTGGTAGGCCCGAAGGTTGCGAGCGTGCCGGGCAACCTGCGCAGTGCGTCAGCTGTTACGACGGCTGTGTATGCATCGGGCGGTGATCGCTTTAGCGAACGGAGGACGTAGTAAACTCACACTCAGGTTGGTTAAACTGGAGTTCTAGGCATGGTGTGGGTATTCTTAGCTTAGCTTGCTACCCGAGTTCCAGCTAGTTAGCTGTTGCTCGGTTGCAGCAAGTTCACCTCGACACTTCCGAACTCCATCTCGACCAGCTGCTTCGGAATCAACAAATACCACGCGGACATTCAACATTGTCCCTTGTTATCGCCCCGTTGGCAATTCCGAAGTCGGGCTCGGTGACGGATTTTCACTGGTTTTGTTGCTGCCCAATTGCGCTTGGAGATGGTGTTCGTCAAGAGATTGTCCAATCAGCCGTCAATCTTCGTCGCCCTTCTTCATTTTCACCGTGGCTGTCCAACGGTGTTTCTTGCATCAGCCAGAGGTCATGTGTTCTCACCGACTTCGCGCTTGACCTCGAGTGTACTTACCTCCCCATGGACCGGACCTCTGCAAAAAAGAACGGTGAAGGTTGTGGGAGGAAACTCCTTCCTGGTTCTTGTTGCCCCGCCACGCTGGCGGGGTTGCCTTTGCTGCCTTGGGGCAGCCAGCGCAGCACTACTCTCTGGTGCCCGGTCTCGAATCCAGGCCACATCCACGAAGCGTTTGAACTGGCGGATAACCTTTGTGTGTTGTTCGAGTTGACGGCCCAGACCCATGTTCCTGGCGCATCACAAAAAAGAACCGTGCATTGGCGAGCCTCTCTCTGCCTCGATTGTGCAAAGCCTGGCGGAAAGCCTTCCGAGAGCCGCGCCACGACGCCACTTTGTAGTATTCATACATCCGATCTTGTGTGTACATACCGTACAGACATACATTCAGAGGGGGGAGGAAGGGTTATGAGCCTCATTCCCTCCGTCCATCATCCGTCCTCAACAGCAGACGCCCGCCCTGCGCGGAGCTTTTGTCAAAGGCCTGGCTCAGTTCGCCTCCCCCACTGCTCCCCTCTCTCGAAGGGAAGTTTTAAATCTTACTAGAACATCACTCGGATCAAGCTACCTTTTGACATATCTGAAGCAGGGTTGTTAAAGGTTACATCACATGCCATATATGGAAAGAAGCATGCAATACTCTGTATCCGGGTTGTAAAACGACAACATCAATGAAATTCCAAGAATTCTTTCCCCCCTCCGGCCACCTCTATGCGTACCTATATCCTGCGGGTAGCCCCGCGATCTAACCATGAGAATCTCTAGAGAGAAAGAGAGAGGAAAAAAAAGGAAAGGGGAAGGCAAAAGGCCCTGTCCGCACCACCCAATCACGCGTCTAAACAGCTCTATGGTCCAAAGAATGCCGGAAAGAGAGAGAAGGAAACCGAAACAGATACGGAAACCAGAAAAGACAAAATAGGAAGGAAAAGGAGATGAAAATGGGCAGAAAAATGAGGCAGAAAGCCAAAGGAAATTCCATTGCCGCTTCGCCAGACCGCGGACCACGTCACTCGACCTCCCTCTTCCCCCCCCCCCCCCCCCAAAAAAAAGGAACACATGGGAGAAAACCATCCCGGGAACCATATGGAACCGTATGAGCACCATCTCGCCGCTCCTCGCGGCCACAACTCCCCCGGGGGAGGGCTGAAGGAGAAGACTGGCGGGAAGAATGGTATCATGGGTCACCAAAGAATCCCCCGGCACCTCCCTCCCTCCACCCCCCGGCTCTTGTCGTCCAGTTTCGTGCCGTGGCGGTCGTTCGCCGGTGGAGGAGATGGAAGGGCCGGGCGAGAAGGGCAGGAGTGTTGCATTGGGGAGAGAAGTGCCATCCCCGCCGTCTCCCAGCGTGAACCCCCCTCCCCACCCCCGGCGGAATTTCTCCCACGACCCCTTTAATCCATAATCGATCCACCAGACTAGCGACTGGATGGGACGTAGTGCGTCTCCTGAGTGCAGCAGCTCGCGCTGAGGACGTGCCCGCAGTTGATGCACTGCACGTGGGTAGCCGGGTTGTTGTCCCACTTGCAGTCGCAGCAGATGTAGCGGATCATGATGGTGAAGGCGGGTGTTTGCTGAACCAAAGAAAATGAGGAGAGGGAGAAGCGAGTGTTAGCTGGTACATGGCAAGATAAATAGGTAGGTAGTGGATAAGTGGGTGAGTATTATAGAGGGAAACAAAGGAGGGACAGGGGGGATTCGCGAGGACATGTTGTTTCTCTCGTTTTTAGGACAGAAGGATGGACGAACAAACACTTACAGTTCGTCCGGTCTTAGGAAGTCCGGGCCTGTATTCTGGTTAGAGCGTGACAGACAATGGAGTTGGCTGGGATGGGATGAGCGCAGTATCCGTACTCTGACATGCCACAGTTGTCTGGGATAATATGGCTTATGGGTGATGACGATGGAGCACCTCGCACTGAAGAGTGATGATATTTGGAAATTGGATGATGGGCTGGTTGTATTTAAGTAATTATCGAGTTCCTCGTCTTCGTCCGCAAGATCTCGATGCTCTCTGGAGTGTAAACGCCCCAATATATACTAAGAAACCTTCATGGTAATTTGGCTGAGCCCGACCTTGTAACTTCCAGTCTGGCGATCAGATAAGAGCATCGCAGCGATGTTCATGAGCGAAATACACACCGAGATGGCCCCTCGACCAATCGAAGCTTGTGAGGCAAAGGGAAAGCCAGAATGCCAAACACACGGTCCCATCAAGGGGAGGGGGCCAACTCGCGGGTATTCAAAAAGGTCCTGTCGAACTCATCATGGCAATAGGAGTCGAGTGGACCTTGGGCAAGGGCGTTGCTTGCTTCTTTGAGGCCCGAAGAATTGACATTCTTCGGTGTTAGTGAAACAAGTGTTGAGTGAATGGACAGGAAGAAGATAGGGACGCTTCATTCTAACGCTGACCGAGCATGGGCCGGTTGAGTTTCATTTCTCAATGTCCAAGCCACAATAGAAAGCAGAGATCTGCTCCCTGAAAAGTTTTTGGAACCAAGATGTGCAAATGCAAACACTTCTTGTCGATGGACGGGCAACTCTGGGGGCTCAGATGGCATTGCCCGGTAAAACTTTCAGAGATTTCCAGAGGAGACAGGGCCGGTCCGGGCAAGGTGACACAGCCACACTACTCTCTCAGGTTTATAGTTTCGTTCCCAAGTATGTGAGCACTGGTAAGGACTTGGATGGAAAGCACAACTTCGGTAGAGATAAGCTTCCCCTGGGTTGGGTTTCCTGTCAGAACCTTGGGCCAACAACAACAACAACAACAACAACAACAACAACAACAACAACAATAACAACAACAACAACAATAACAACGACAACCACAACGTCTCGGTGAATATGTTCACAAAGGCAGGTCTCAACAATGCTTGGTCAAGCTCAACTTGTAGAGACGGCAACACCGCAGCAAATGCGGCCCATGGCTGCGTCACAGCAACCAAACCCCCCCCCCCCCCGGAGCTCTCTCGAAGCGGCGAGAGACGGGGCGACACCGTGATAGGTCTAGGGCTTCATATCCCAAGAGACTCTATTTCAACATCAAGAAGTTGGATGGGTATAGGGTCCGTGTATACGGGTCGGCATGAAACTCCCCCATTTGCTTGCCATAGTCTTCTTGTTGGGGTGTGCCATGTGTGTAGTTCGGTGATGCTAGCTCCATGGCCATGGCTATGGGTCATTGACCGTAAACTAAATGATTAACTGCAGGGAGCGTACCATTGATGCAACCGCTTTGCAATCCCCGAGGTTGTACGAACCAGAGGCGTGGATTCTGAAAGGCGCGAGGCCTCCCGCTACGTACATACAGGCGGTATGTTCGCACGCTGGAATTGCAAGGGAAGGGGGGGGGGGATCAAGTGTAAAGAGGGGGGACTAGGAGGCTGTTTAGTTTCGCAGACTCACTTGTTTCAGCTCGCATAAAACGGCTAGAAAGAGACTCTCTGCAAGCAGCTGGTAATTAGTTACACAAAGTAACCAGCTTCCACCCCTTTCGAGAGATACCAGCGAGTATTCTCATGATGGCAGCTACCATCACCTTAGGCGCTCTGCGGTATCTCAAATAACGCCGCTATGATGGTCATCAGTTTGCGGGAAAAACAATACGCCCTTGCTTTGTCGTGGGCATCCCAATGGATTCCGCACCGAATGATGTCGCTCAACTATCGCCATTTCAATACAATGGAAGTGTTCACAGTAAGTGGCGAGCACCATGACGTGGCTGGAGGCTCTGAGAAGGGAAGTTCGGTGAATAATTAGGCTGAGTGCCTTTCCGATGGTGAAGGCGAGACAAGGGTTTTAGCTCTTGCCCTCTTAAAAAACAACGTTTTTGTCAGCAGTATCTTTTTGAGACAGCGAGCGAAATGAAATTTTGTAACTACTAATCGAGATCATTACTCGATAACTTCCACAGAGCTGCTGTTCGGTGTACTTTCGAATCTCGCCGCGTTATCGTGAGAATCTGAAAGGAAACAGTTAGTCGGTGAGCCAGCCAATAAAAGAGGGAGTGCCATGGCCCGGCCCGTTTTGAGCCTCTCCGACCGCCAAACGCCATGTCCCCTCTTGCCATTGCCACAGAGGGCCAGAGGCCACACCAAGAGGCCACACCAAGAGGCCACACCAAGAGGCCACACCAAACCCCCCCCCACCCCCAACAATCTGACAGCCAGGTAGAGCAAGGTAGAGCCAGCGGAGCTTTAACACCTACTATTAGCCTAACCTATATACGCGTGTAATGATTATATAGACAACTATATACTTTAAGATATATAGATTTTCACCTTATTACCAGTTTAATGATGTAGGTAATATATAAGAGATTTTAATAGAAAACATACTTCTTTAGATTTCTAAATGTCTATCTTAAATATTTCTTAGCATGTCTTCTAATATTAGGCGTTGAATTGTATGTTAAACTCCCCTGATTTCTAGCTCGAGCTGTATTTGAAGTGGGTGTATTGTAGTGTACTGTACGGATTACGCATACATACAGGCCTAAAAAACTGCAAAGAGGACTTGGCGTTTGGCGGCCACAGCTCAAAATGGCCCGCTCCCTGTGCGGCACTTCCTGCCGAACGCGGCACTTCCTGCCGAACGCGGCACTTCCTGCCCTGGTTTGCAAGGTTGGTTGCCGGCGCCGATGTGTTTCAACATCCCGTTCCCTCTGGCCCCCAACTCGCCCAGTTCTTCGGCCCATCAGGCCCCATCTCGCGGCCGGGCCTGTTTCAGAACGCCAAAGGAACCAAATTGGCCCCCAACAGCGGGCCTCCACAAAAGTGTGTCTACATGTATGTATGTACACATACGCAACTAAGATCCAATTGTGAGCACCAGTCTGCCCGGGTATAAATCATACGGGATATAGTATTTATTCGCTGGCGTCCTGTTCGTTGTCGCCAAGTCTCGAGTTTGGTGTTCTTGGCATGCTTGCACTCGTTCACGCCTTCTTTAATGAAGTGTCATTGCTCACCACGGGCTCTGATTATCTATCTTGGATTCGCGTGATCATTTTTGCAGGTATCACACTCAGTGTACGCCCTTTAAGGCTTGACCTTCGAAACAGACAGTTCCCCGCACATCAACGGTCGAGTTCTTGTTACCCCAAGTCGAGTCCGTGACCAACCAACCAACCAAGGCAAGATGATGATGAGGTCCCGCGACTGCGCGCGAAACGACCCCTATTTCTCCCTCCTCCACTTGGCCCAGTTCGCCCTTGCCATCACCGTTTGCGCCCTCTACGGCATCGACATCGACCGCGCTCGCAAGGCCAGAGTCTACCCCAGCGACGAATGGATCTACGCCGTAATTGTCGGCGGTTTCTCTGCCGCGACGGTCGTTCTGTACTACTTTGCCTCTCTTCGCCGGTCCACCTTCGTCTGGGTGTCCCACTTGGTGCTCTTAGTCATGTGGGCCGTGCTCTTGGGCATCTTTGCCAAGGTGAGTGAGCTCACCGCTCTCCGTTCCAGGCCCTGTCTGCCTCCCTCCCTCCTTTCGCGCTTACAATGCTCGAGGTGAAGAAGATGTCTGGAGAATGAGCCCGGCTGACATCCTGCCTAGATGTTCATCAACGTAGATCCCCACGGAAATCGTGACTTACAACGCATGAAGAATGCCCTGTGGGTGGTGTTCGCGAGCACTGCTCTCTGGTTCATTGGCTTCTTGGCGTATTTCATCAACTGGCGCCGTCACAGGTACTACTAGACTCGTTTCGCCAGCCGGGTTTTGGGCGCCGGGTGGCGGGCTCGGGAGCGTATAGACAGTCCAGGGGCAATATTGAAGACGACATACACGACATTAGCTAGGGATAGGAGGGGGAGATACCTACATGTGGCAAAAGCACGGTGTTTGGGGTGGCATATGGATGGAGGATTAATCCTGTGGTACTTCGCGTCATGGTTTCTGATACTTTTTGTCCCCTCGCAAGTTGAAGCACATTTCTCTTGCCTTGGCGTTATGGAGGAGTTTTGGCACCTCGGGAAGGATATATATAAGGGGTATCATGCTCAGGTTAGCTCTATCATTAATGAGATTTACTGAGGGTAACGTACCGAGAGTTCTGCTACAAGAACATATGAGTAGGTAAGGTATGTATGTATGTACATACCTACCTAAGTATGTAGGTATGTATGTACTGTATGTACATCTATATAGATATACATGCAACCCATGTAACAGCATGTTTCCTTCGGCCAATCTCAAGCTACATACATACCTTGCACTACGGAACGCAGTTGGTTATAGATATGCCGAAGCCAATTGTCATGGTACGAATCCGTTAATGGGACGGCACGCTATAGTTGAGGTAGGTACGCAGTAGTATTTCACGGAGTCAACCCGTGGTAGCCATGTATGGATTGCTAAGCCGCCGTGCTGCTTGTTTCATTCCGCCACTACGTCCTGACGTCACCGTACCTAGAATGTCTCTCAGCGACCCTCCGAAGTCACACTTCAGTATCACGGCATCGAACACGCAGCAAGGTGAACTCGACGCTGCTTCATCAGGATTCACCCTTATGGTGTCGGCGTACAATTGATGCCTGCACACCCATACCCAGACACACACCACAATTTTAGCGCTTGGTGCGGAAGTGAGTGGACCTGGACATCGACTCTGTGGGATGTAATCCGTATTGACCGCCAAGCCGTCGATCGCTCAGTGCTTCAGTTGCAAGCCGTCGCTCCGATCCCCTCGTCGAGCGCAGCCAGCTATAAAATCAGCGATAAAATCAGCGAAACCGCCAACCAAAATGCTCGTAGAGTGTTGCATACATGTAGAATACGGAATATTACTGTAATGTGAGAGAGCAAGAAAAAAACGTCACTAAAACAGAATTGACAACGAACCCCGGGCGTTTTTTTCTCCTTCTTTTAGGTATTCCCTTCTTTGTCCTTCGAGAATGAGACCTGTATATGTATATACGTACAAAGTATGTCGGTGCCATGGCCTGGGGGTCGAATTTTCAGGCTTGAAACAACAGCCCATTCAGTTTGTCCTAGTGTCCGAGACCACTTCGATACCTTAGCTAGGCCAACGCGACAGGTCTCGAGACAAGCAGAGTAATCCGTGCGTGTCGTCTCATGCTGTTTGCTCTGACACTATCTGAAGGAGCCCACCCGTCCTGGTCCATCATTCCAGCCGCTGCGGAGCATCAAGATGGAGGGGCACCTTCTCCCTCCTATCCACCCCGCAATCAACTTGACGATTGACGGCGGGGTCAAGGGCCGTTGGGAGTAGTCGCCAGGTGATCGTCGATTGCGATTTCGTCTTTTTTTTTTTTTTTTTTTGGCTGCCACCGCCCGTCCCCAAAGGGTGAATGTACCATTGCGCACACCCTGGGCGTGTGTGCGCCGGGGTGGTGCGGCGTTGGGCGCTGATGCTCGTGGCTTGTTGCAGCCCATGACCGTGCTATCTTCGCCGTTGTCTTAGGAGATTTGCAGTGATCAGCATCCAGGGTTTCGCTTCCCAATCCACCCGCTGCCACCAGGGGGCTGGCGAGGTGCGTTTGCCCCACGGACTGCAATCCACCACTACTGCATTCTGCGTGGTGGAGTGTAATCCGTATCCTGGAAACACGCATTATAGTGGTTCCTACATACACAAGCTAAAGAGTAGCACTGACTCTCTTGCCGTTGGGTCCCGACGCACATTGACGTACGTCCTGGAGCAGTTTGAATCACACTTATGTTGTAACTACGGATTACCCGGTGTGTTCTTGGATGATCGAGGTTCCCTGGTTTCTGTGGCTCCCCGGCTTCGAGGTGGGCCCTTTCCCGCTCCCGGCACGCCCAGCAACACCTGGAACCAGGAGGCCTAGATAAGGTATATACTATACGTACATACATACATAAGTCTTAACGGATTATGTAGGTACATAGAGTTCACACCTTACATGTAAGAGGTATACTAGTAGATGGGTACGTTCATAATATTCGCACACCACACAGTACTGCGGAGATCGGTTGTCGCTTACAGACGAGACCACCGTTCGTTGGTTAGTTGCTCAACCTTGTATCTCTCACCGCGTACAAGTATTGTAGCCTCCAACTCGGCCCCCCTCCCTCCCCACCAAGACCCTTGGATATACGCTACTTGCCCCAACTCGTTGCGAGGAGCAGGGATCTTTGTAGTGGGGCGGCGGACAATCCTGGTCTCACAGAAAGGGATCCGATCGTCTGTCCGCAGGCAACCAGGCCTGGGTTCTGTTTTCCCAGTGACAGTGAAATGCAGAGGACACCCACGAAACTGGCGGGAATAAACTCTTGAATGTTCTGTTCTTAATCCCAAATGCCCAAATTCCCTGCCATGCAACGTCAACAAACCTCCCCAAGCTCGTCACGCCATCCGCCAACACCAGGCTGACCGTCTTCTACAAGAGAACCGCACTCGGCTTCTCCTAACCGTATTATTCCCGGCGGTTAGTTGCGTTGCGCCCATGCTCTGAGCTAGATCTGGTTTTCATGGGAGGCCCTTGGTTGACAACTTCCTTAACTGACTCGAGGCACGACAAAGCACCCCGCTTTCAGTTATTGACGCCAACCAAACTCTATCAGCGGCTCTGCGACACGCCCAGAACTCGATTACTTATTGCGAGAAGAGGACTGTGGCCGGGCTGGACGGAGTACTGGCTACCATTTTCCTGGGCGGGATCCGGGAAGACGTACGTACACAGAGTACCGGAGGATTTGGAGGATAGAGATACCCCGTGGCTGCACAAATCACCTATACCTGAGGTATGTCGATGCCCAGCACACCATCGCGCTTCCGTGTTACAAATGCGCATAGGGGTGCAACACGCACGTTCCCTTGGAGTACAAGGCCGAGGAGTGGGCAGTTATGTGAGGGCGTTCTGTAGGGCGCCTTCCTTTCCTGGCAGTTCTTCTGACCTTCCGAGTCCTCCAACATCTGTTTCGTTCTTGTGCTTTCCTAGAACCGTCGAGTTTCTTCAAGCCTTGCGTCGAGAGCTGTTCGCTGAGACTCAAAAACTTAGGCCGCTTAGGTCCTCCTACACCCGCGCCCTACAGATCTCCATGTTTGCGACGCCTTGGACTGAAAGGTTCCACCTTGCCGCATCCTCGCAAAATGGAAGGCAGCACTCATTCCTTCAGGCTGCCGCTGCCAATCCCGAGGCGCCCCACGCACCAGCGGACCGCTTCAACCTCCTCCGAGGCCTCGCATGCGTCGACCACTTTGCATAGATCGAATGACTCGGAGGAGCAGTTCATCCTGTCTCCCGCACACACGCCCGCGTACGAAGACGCTCCGCCTCGCGCTATGGTTTCTCGGTTTGCGACCGACCCTTCTGCGGCTAGGAACGATCTTCTCTTGGGCAAAGGTACGTTGCCTGCGCTCCTGCTCTCTACCCCAGCGGTCCTCCGCCATCCATCTCCTTTCCCTTCCGGCATGCGCCTTGGTGGTCATGTGTCCCTCGCCGCGTTTTTTTTCGTCGTCTGCCCATGCAAACAACTGCAGGCCAAGAGCAGGAAATTCCAGAAACGAGTGTGTCTGTGAAACCGGCCTTGGAGAGAGTCATATAAACCCGCGACAAGCAACACTCTACGGATTGCAGCGTATTCCGTTCGGGGCTGTTGTGGTACCTGCCAGGGGCGACCCAGGACTGCCCATTCCGGATAGCGGGGAAGTGGGCTTCTGTGGGGGACCCCCCACCTTCTGCTGGGCCCCTAAGTGTAGTAGCCTACACAAGGCCGCTGGGCCAAAGTTTCAGGGTCGCCCGAGACGCATTTCCTTTTCAGGCATTTCTTGGCTTCTCTTGTGATCGTAAGCCAACTGCTAAATTGATGGCTTCTCCCCACAGAAGTGAGCGCTCGCCCACAAACGTTGGAGAACATCCCTAAGTCGCCAAATTACCCTAGAGTTGCTCCGAGAAGCTTCAACAGACCGTTGGGCTTCGAATTGCCTGGAATTGGAAGCGGAAGCCAGAGGACGGACCCAGCCTCTGCTGCATCCACATCTCTCGACCTCCCGCCAGAACCCCTTTCAGCGAGGGGAGACGTTCCTGGGTATTTACCACCTATTGATACTCTTCCTGAGAGCCTTATTACTAACCTGAAACTCTTGTGCAGAGGGTATTTCCCACTTCATGAAGACCCAGAATCCCGCATTCACTTCCCCCACCCCTTCCACTGCGACGCTGAAATGGCCCGAAAGAGCTCCCAGAAGAGAGCCGCTGAATCAAGCAAATCCGGGACAGAGCCCCGGGCTCTTCCGGCTACGCATGCTTCTCAGCCTGAGCAGGCGCCCTTGAGCAACCTGTCATCGCCCGACACCCCTATATCGTCGTACATACCGAGCGGTCACCACGATGATGTGGTCCTCCCGATGGGGAAGTACTACCCTTCCAACTGGGAGAAAAGCCACGGAAAGACAGCGCAGAAAAGCCGACCGCCGGCAACGACGCAGCCTGCGGCGCCAGCGATTCGTTCCAAGCCTCAGGTGCCCAAACGCCCGCAGGGAGACCAAGCGCACCATCAACGACTCGGCTCCGATGTCAAGCGACGGCTGCAGCAGTACCAGAGAGACATGGTCGCGCAGGCCTCCATGGCCGCCAGCGCCCTTCTAACCAGCAGCGGCTCGGCCGGTTCATCAGGCGCCTCGTCCCCGAGTGGGCTTCCCCCGTCACTACCACGGGGACAGTTCGCCGCCACTTTCCTCAAGACGCACAGGCCGCTCTCGCCGCGACTGCAGCCCGTCGGAAGTCCCGGCCCTGTCACGCCCATGTCTCTTGAATCGGATTGCTATCTCGGTCTCGGCTCACCGGCGGGCGGCGCCGCCATGGATGCCTCCGAGTTCTCAGGCAAAGGGAAACGGCGCGAGAGAGACTCTGGCTCGTCGCCCACCGTCGAATTGAGCGTCGCTTCGATTTGAAGGAGGTATCTGGACACCATGTTGTGCCAACGGCAAGACGGCCTTCTCTTATGTCTCTCCGAATTTCTTTTGATACCCCAGCCTCCACATAGACGGCGACGGAACATGGGTACATGGGTGATACGTCCCAGGCATGACTAAGGTGCGGCGTTTTCTGTGTTATGCTTTTGAGCGATGTAGCAAGGGCCTGGTTTTGATTAGCCTTTCACTGTTGTCACTTTTTGACTGCTAGCGAGATTGACTGAGTTGAGAGTGTGCTAAGACCGCTCCCTCGGCAATATTCATCCAGCCTTGGCGAGTATCGCAACCAGAAGAAGTAGACCAATGATGACAGATGAGTCCAGCGGATTCTCGACAACACCGGGTGTGTTCAAAAATTCAGAAATAAATTCAGAAATAACCCTTCTCGGTGGACTGACGGTGCCGAAGCAGGGTCAGCGGTCTCTGGATAGCACAGAATTTGACGATCTACACCAAATCAACCTGTGATTCCACTACTGCAACCTCTTAGGCAATAAACACCTGGAAGGACCATGAGATTAACATAGTCATAATACCCCTCAAGCTGTTTTCCAATTCCCTTGACATTCTATGACATGCCCCCCCCCCCCCCCCCCTCCCAGGACGCCCTTCCGAAATATCCAACGACATGTCGCACACGCTTCTTCAACTTGCTGTCCATAACCCACAACCCATTCTTTATTATTGCGTTGTGAAGAAGTCGAAAATGCACATCGTTTATCGGCAGTACCACAATAATCATGATCATTCATAAAGGCTTGCAGTAGTTGGCAGGGAAACTACCCTTGACGCCATCGAGCTCACCGACCCACCTGCGAGCGAACAAACATAACGCCGTTAGCAGTCAGCCATGGTCTCGAGGGATTCCCGTACACTTTCACCGAATTGGTGAAAGAAAGCAGAAGGGCGAGAAGAAGGTTGTTGGATTTGGAGTGGAGAGAGAGAGAGAGAGAGGGCAGCGTACCAGTCCTGGTCTGTCTCGGTCCGCTTCAGCACCCGGATCCTGTCCCCCTCGCGAAACGACAGGTCCCCGCCGCCCTGGCCCGCGAAGTTGTACGCCGCGACGACCCACTCGTCTGGCTTGTTCGTCGCCGCCCGCTTGGGAGGGGGCGGCGGAGGGGGGGGCTTCTTCTTGCCGAGTACTGCGGTTGCGGTGGTGGCGGCGGCGGCGGGGGTCGGAAGAAACTGCTGCTGTCGCTGTCGCTGTTGCTTCTCCTTTTGTGGCTGTTGTTGTTGTTGTTGTTGTTGTTGTTGTTGGTGGTGGTGGTGTAATGAGGGAAAGTAGGAGGAAGAGGAGGAGTCCTGTCGCGGCTGGTTCTGCGACGGGGTCTGCTCTCCGTTCATAGCGGTCCGGCTCACGGCGGCTCCGCCCAAAATGGTCGCCGTGGTGAAGTCGGTCGCGTTGGTGTAGTCGGCCCGCGGTTGGTCGAGTGCCGAGCTCGAGGTCGACGGCGAAGGGGAGAGCGCCGGAAGCATGCGCTGTCGTTGGCTGGAAATGAGGCCCGTCGCCGAGCGCCGGGGTCCGTTGCCGACGCCCATTGGTTCTTGATTTTGCGGCTGCTGGTGATGGTACCGATGGTGATGCTGTTGTCGCGCGGACTTGCCGCGCGCGATGAAACTGATGGTCTCGATCTCGCTGCGGACGGGCCCCAATGCGCCGTTCCAGATGGCGACCACCTTGTCCATCGGGGGCGGCGGTGAGGGGAATCCAAACTCCTCACAGTAGGTGTGCAGCGTCGTGTAGTAGAGCCCTAGCAGTCGGTTCTGGATCATGACCAGGTTTGAGAGCAGCGGAGTGACCAGGCTAAACGCCGCGTGGATGATGGGCGGCAGTGTCTCTCTGAGGTGCTCGTCGGCAATGGCAAATTCCTGTCCTACTGGTCAGCTTTTCAGATCAAACGAGCCAGGCAAGTATGGGATGAGGTGCCGCTCACGTCCGCGGCTCGCGCCATCTCGGCGTCGGCTTTCGCTAACGCAGTCTCCTCCTTGGAACTCCGTCCCGGCTTCCGCTGGAGCTTCAATGCCTTGTCCTGGGCTTTTTCGTAGTCCAGCCGCTTATTCTCCCGCTTCTTGATGGTCTTGCGAATGGGCGCGATACAATCGCGGGCATCAGCTGCGGGCTTGAGGATGTGCTCCTCGATCATGAACATCTCTTCCAGCAGGTCCGCCTTGAGCTCGGTGTACGCCTGTTTCAGTCGAAAGGTGCGTTCCAATTGAAGTTGCGGAGTCGGGACGGCGTGCCGCGATTGTCCATCAGAAGCTCCGGCGATGGGATCGTAGAGGCCTTCATACTCGGTCACTACCTGCAGTTGGGCGCTGGCAAGGGCAGCCCAGGAGTCTCTCCACATCCTCGCATTGTCAATAATCTAGAGGGATGGTCATGTAAGCCAGCTACACAACGAGCAAAATCACGTTAAATCAGAGTCATTTTTTTGTTCTGTACCTTTGCAAGAACATTGTCGGCGTCCTCGTAATCGCTCAAGAGAACAGCAACCTTGGCATTCTCCCCCGGGCCTCTGTTCAGGAGCTTGCCAAACTGTCGTTGCATAGACTGCATTTCGTAGCGGTGCCGAGAGATCCAACTAGCAAACTGAGATTGTTTCACTTGGAAACTTGCGAAACAAGGAGCGCGTCCCTGGTACCTCAGTGGCTTTGTCGAGCGAGCATCCACCACATACAAGTGCGCGGCATTGGCGATTTGCGATCACAGAAACCAATATTCAGAAGAGCTCAGAGTGTGGCCAATGCAGTGTCAGAAAATATGTGAATTTAGGATCCGGAAAGAAATACGGACTACGCCAGTTCGGCACATGCGCCAGCTCTGTCTCGCTTCGTTGGCCCAAAGGACAGCTCGTCCGAACAATGTTGGGGTGGCACAGCCTCAAAGCAATCGTATCTTGCATAAGGGGCAACAAGAAACCTGCAAGTCCGAAACTCGAACCTAGCTCGACTCTGCATTGGCATCAGAAAAGTGGCACGCTCGGTACGGTATGTCGAGCGTGGGATCGACCCCTCTAAACGGAGCACAGTGGCGGTTCTGGTTAGCCAACCAACCCGTATCTTCTTTCAACTTCCTGCGGGAAGCATGCTCATGGTTGGAGGCAAAACCAGGTCAGGGACGCCAAAGCAGCCAACCGTTGGGTCAGGATCATTTGACGGAGCGGGGCATTATTTTAGCCAATCAAAAGCCCTTGTTACTGCATAACTGGAAGGTGGGGTAGGCGGGATCAGGTGACAGCGCGTTCCCCGGATACACGCATCAGGGAGTCGCCTCGCGTCATTTCTCGCCAGGTTCGATCAAGCAGACGGCCACGGGCACAAGCAGCAACGGGCCACCCAGAAACTGGCCGCACCCACACAACTCTCTGGTATTTTTCTTGTCGAAGCGATGCCATGATAGCGACTCACACGTCCGTCGAAGATGCCGTCTATGACCTCCTCGCGGCCAGCTCCTGCGGGCTCATTGGACTCGGGCAACGGTGGACGCAGCGCAGCGGTCCTCGAGTTCGTTTGCCTCTTTACTCATGACCTCCGCAAGAAGCAGAAGAGATGGGAAGACGGCCGGCTCAGATACCATACCTTCAACAAACGCGTCATGGTCTACGATGACCGCGGCAACTTTGTCGGAGATCTGCATTGGACACGTGAAGAAGAGTTTGGTGAAGGCGAAGAAGTTCAGCTGGAGCGCGGGACCGCCATTATTCAGGTGATGGACTGTGTCGGCCGCAAAGAGCAGGATTTATCGGAGTTGTTGGACAAGAGGGCGAAGGAGAAGGAACAGCGTCAAGCACGCCTTTTGGGGTGTCCGCCCCTGGCCGGCCCATCACCGACCACCCCCGTTACTGGACCCCGCGCCCAAGAACATTTTCAAACTCGTCACCGGCCCTTAAATCATCTGCTGGGGACCCCGACAGGACACTACGGCCGGGCCGTGGTCCCGGCCGAGTCTCCTTTCGAGTTGCGGCACAAAGCCAATGGCAATGCGAACGACAGCCCCGACTCGCGTCCTTCGAAACGGAGTAGACGCGACATAACACCACCAAGCAAGAAGGGTTACGCTCAGAATTTATTTGGTGCTACATTGTCCTTGTCTGCTGCTCCACTGAGCTCGGCCCCCCTGCGACGATCAGCGAGTTCCACCTACCGCCAGCAAGACACATCGACACCTCAACAACAACCTGGGGAAGATGCCAAACAAGGAGTCAGCGACGAAAGCAGGCATAACGGACAACTTGCAAGTGGCGTTCAAGGTCCATCTTCTACCACTCCTGTGAATTCAAGTTCATCGAAGAAGGCGGTTGCGGCGCCCTCCGTAAGAACAGGTGAGGAAGCTGGTGAACGCGAAGATAGGGGCTCGCTTCAATCCACATCAAAGAGTCTTGGTTGGTCTCATGGAGAGAAAGCAGTCCCAAGGCCGCAGAGCGGAGGGTGTGAGTTGGCCGAAGGCAGTGGCCGACCCACGACCTCCATTGGCAAGAGTGGGTTGTTGACAGTGGCCGCCCGACGGTCAGAGGACCAGTCGCGAGTCCAAAGCGAGGAAATGGCCCAGCGTATACCGGAATTTTCCAAGGGAACCCGTCATGGCGAATCGAGCACCAACGCGCAAGCCAGCGTGCCAGGGTCTTCGCGCTCTCAAGCGATTGTCCTGGACGAAACCCCGAGCATCGAATCAAACCCGAGACAAGGATTCGGGGAACCTAGGCGAGAAGTGAATGAGATAGCTGTTCCTTGCCACGACTCTCTGGGCGAGGCACCAAAGTCTTCCAAGAGTGACGGATTGCGGCGAACGGCAGTTGAAACCCAGACTGCCGAACCGAGGCTGACGGGGGAGGACTTTGAAGATGCCCAAAGGCCGCCAATGGAGGAGAGAACGGAGCTGCGACTAAAGCGCCGACAAAAACGTGGCCTCTTGCTGCTTTCCGAGCAGAGGAATCGAACAAAGCAACCACGATCACAGGGGGCACCAGCCGACGAGTCGAACCCCGCAAGCAGAGACATAGAGCGGCCTGTTCACTCCGTTGCGGTTGAACCAAGCCTTAGAGCTTCCTGTCAAACTACCGACGCTACCTTGTCGGCGCAACAGGGTGGATCAGCTCCTTCTTCGCCCGCTGTTTCCGAGAACTCCTCAGAAGAACTCGATCCTCTACCGCCACAGCCTTCACCACATCAGCATAGCCGGCGTGGAAGTAAGGTTGGGAACAACGCAGATTCGTCGATGCTGCAGGTGGGAACTACCACTTCAACTGAGCCTACAGAGAGACCAGTACATCCTGCAGGCGCGTCAAAACCAGACAATGATACTGGCGCCGAGGAAAGTGATACTGAGGAACTACCGCGTTCTTATCGGGACAGGAGGATGCGATTGAGGGCTAAGGCTTCTGCACGGGCTCGCGATGAACCGAACGACTCGGGTGGCCTCGACGAAGAAGCATCATCGGAAGCTCAGACAGAGATTCCAACGTTGAGTCCCTCGCGCCGGACTCGCAAGACCGAGTGTATGGATGATCAGGGGTCGGGCCGTCCGAGGAAGAAGGCTCGAAAGGTCGACTCCGAGGATAGTACCAAAGAGCTGCCTCGGGCTCAGGTTAAACCACGACTAGCCAAGCTCGGCAGGAAGAGCGTCAAAAGCAGGGAGATTTTTGGGCTTGTACCCTCCTCCAGTCCTCCTGCCATATTGGCGAATGCGGCCCGAGCAGTTGCCACTGATCAGGATCGGGGGGGACCATCTCAAGTGTCGGGCCGACCACAACCATCCATTCCTAAGTTGGCGATTAATTCTCATGAAGCTGCTCCGCCTGCTGTTCAGCAGTCCGACTCGGATCCTCATAACAGGGCGAACGGACGACTGGATGAGACGACCCGAAAGGACCAAGCGACAGCCACTGCAGTGCTACAGTCTGGTCATATGATGCGCCGAAGCGTCGCCCGCCCGACACCGAACGACTCCACCGTAGGAAGCAGTAATGACAAAGAAATGGTTGCACGAGCCTCCTCCTCCGGGCCCCAGGGCATTACCGCACCTGATAAGGCCGTTGCTCAGGCGACATCAAGGCCGCAAGGTGACACCGGGGAGAGAACACCCGCAACGCCTGCAACGGACAGCGATGTGCTGCAACCACGGTCAAACAACGAGCAGCCACGATTGCCAGAACAGCCTCAGGCGCCGATGAACAATCCTGCCGATGTCGGGCCCAATTCTCGTGAAACCAAGATGAACGCGACGCCACGTCCAGATGGACCAGCAGCTGGGTCTGCCCGACCCAGAATAGCCAACCCAGCGACGCGGGGCCGTAAGGCTGCGTTAGAGTCCGACGCCGCAGGCCAAGTTCCTCGGCCCATCCTGCCCCCGGAGCGAGCTCCTGCGTTGCTCCAAGGTACGCGGGGGTTACACGTACGGCCGGAACCCGCCGCCGCCGCCCGCGAAAGTGAGCGTCCCAAACGGCAGATGAGGTACCCTGGCTTCACGTCAGCAAAGGGGGGCGGGCCCTGGAGTCGGGAAGCGCACGATCTGCTGGAGAGCGCTCGGCCCGAATGAGGCCACGGTGGCTCAGTTGCGGCCCCCCCCCCCCCCCCCCCCCCCCCTTTTTTTTTTTTCCCTCCCACCGCCTGATATTGGGCCCCCAATCCCCTCTTAGCTGGTCCGGGGAAGCCACGAGGCATTGTCAGATCGAGAGACACGTACCTAGTTGGGTGTTGTTTTGCTGCAACCATGTTGTTCAAAGTAGCTCTCTCTACTTCCGGAGGCGCAACCGAGGCTGGCTATGATTATTACTCTTGCCGATGAGAACAATGAAGTAACGACTAGAGGATACCCCTCGGGTAGGAAATACATTCGACGTTGGAACCATGCACATCAAACATGATCACCTTCTATTCGTGACTACCTACTGGATCGACTTTGTTTCCCTGAGCTGGAAGATCATGCCTTGGAAACTGCTTGCCCGGCCTTGCGGTGCCCCATACTCCCATAAAGCAAGTCCAGATTCCTCACGACATTATGATGCTTCTCTTCGGTGTGCTGTCATACTTGGTTACCTCGTCAAGTCAATCAAAGCCGGCCGGCGGTGGGCAAAAGGGTGACGTTTGGGCCGTTGTCTGCCAGCAAGTGCCAACGCTTGTTGCCCAAGTGAGTCCATTTCAGCAGACACGCCAACTCAGATCCCCGCCGCCGCATTGGAGAAATCGAGTTCGTCAGTACCACCCTCTCGGGATCCAGCGCCTGTCCGGGCTGTGTGGAGAGGTTGAGGGGTCGGCATGCACGGCTCCTGCAAGGTTCTTTCTCGCGCGAGGGCCTGGGAGAGCATTACACAGTACACAGTAGCCCAGAGCTTAAAGGACCCCCTCCCAATCGGAAGAAGCCCCGCGAGGGACTGGGTCTCCGTGAAGCCTGCGGCACCTGTTTTGCGTTACCCATCTCGAACCTTCTGCAATGGGCGTTGCCCACTCTGTTTAAGTGTTTGGGGTCTCCGGGGATCCGGCAGGGGTAGTGGGTTGGCTGTGTCGGGCGTCATCTGTGCTCGTCATCGAGCGTGTGCGAAAAACTGGGTAGGGGAACCCGGTTGCCACGTTGGGCTGCAAGAGGGGCTCGCTACCTTGCCCAATGGCGCGGCTAGGCAACCGGTGACAAGTCGGAACCCTCCGGTACCTTCATTTGTTCTTTGACTTTGAGACTGATTCCTCAGCCTCGCCGCCGGTGATCGTTCATGCCAGGAGCTGCTCGCCGTGCCTCGGAATATCCGCAAGTATGCTTTGCGTTGCCATCTGACGACCCCGCTGCTATTGATCTCCGATCGTCGGTGGCTCTCAAAAAGACAAAAGGGGATGGCTATGCTGTGATTTGGAGACAGCTGATTGCGAGAGGCAGCGCAGCGTGAGAACTCGGTCAAGGATGCATCACTCGGATTGCCAAGAGCCCACGCGTTCCGCATCGTTGTTAGAACCGCAGAAAGAGAGCGAGTGCTCAAGGACGATCACGAGTTTCACAAAGAGACGGGATCTCGAGCTGGTTTTGGAGGGGAGGAGGCATGGCGTACGTATGCTGGGCTTATTGTAATGGGAACGGGATCATGTATGTATATCTCGAATTCGCTGGTGTTGCGGCCCTCGAGTGCGCTGCTCTATTCCCACTGATGTTTCGCTGTCAGGACTTGAACTGTACGGAGTAATCCGTACACACCCCGAATTCCGCACGAATTACGGTTATGACGTTCAAGGCTTGGCGTACAGAAAGCAGACACGGGTTTGGATCTGTATGTATGTAATCCGTACATACATACCTACACATGTACCGTACGGATGACGCGCATACGCTATGGAGTACACCCCCCGCAATTGCCAGTTGTGGTGATGCCGCAAGCGGGGCTTGCCGTTCCAACCTTCACCTCGCCCAACGCCGAGGAGCTATGTGGTTCGCGAACTAGGTCCGTACTTTGCTCGCCTTGCACTCACAGATGTCCATGTCATAGCCTCACGGGTGCTGGCAGCTGATGCATCGTTTCCGGTTCCACCTGGTTCACGTTCCCCCCCGTCAGGCCTCCATGGGAATGCTGCCCAGGCATTCAGGCACCTTCACACCCCTGGTTGCCTTCTCAGGCAGCTCAGGAGGCAGAAGGCTACGTTTCCCAGCTTACCCAGCAGTTAGCTGCAACCTGTGGTACTGATCTTTTTTTTAAAAAAAAACAAACCAAAAACTACGCCGACCGCTTCAATCTTCTATACACCGCACAGTTCGTCTCTTGATTCGTGTCAAATTTCGTCATTCATTTTCCTTGGTTCTTACCAATCGACCTCACGGCGGCGTCGCCCTAAGCCGGGACGCCATCTCGTCTCTTGCCGGGCGAGCGTGAGGCCCTGAATGTTTGAGGCGGTGTCTGCCCTCCGATTTCGCCTTGCTCGAGGACGGCTCTCAGACCAGCAATACAGCATCCACAACTTTTAAGCTTGTTCTTCCTTTCTTTCTTATTTAGGCCCCTTTCCCCCTTTCTCTTCTCGATTTATTCGACTCTGTGTTTTGGAGTATGCTTTCGTTGTATACCTCTCTGACCCGCCGCCGTATTACCGTCTCGACTTCATCGCTCTATCGACAACTTGCTTTTGAAGTAATAATATTATTACGCAGCCTTGTGATGCTGTCTAGCCCCTTCGCCGCTTCCGCTTACGATACCAGCGTACCTCAAAGTTAGCATGCCCCCAGGCTCGAGACGCCCGTCTACCTCACACCAGAAGCCCTCCGGCAGCATGGTACGGCAGCATTCCAGCCGGAGCGCGGCTGTCCAGGACCCAATCATGCCTACCCCTGAAACCCAAGACCTCTACAACAGGTGGAGGGAGATGGAGGATCAGCTCACCGCAGAATCCTTGAGCCAAATTCCAAATGACCATGCAGCCTTCCTCTATCCTCCCTCGCCGTCGCAAGCTACGACACACTCTCAGACCAGCACTGCGTACTCCATTGCGCAAAGCATGGATGATACGGACGCGAGGGACCCGTCACGACCCGATAAACCGAAGCGTGGCCGCCAAGGCCCGTTGACGGGTCCGAAGAAGCTGAAGACCAATTTGATGCGCAAACTGAAAGCCTGTAAAGAGTGCCGCGAGCGCAGGGTGGAGGTAAGAAGGCCGGATCCACTCACCCACGTTGCTCTCACCGCGTTGCGACTAACAGCCGATTCATTAGTGTACTCACCGGAATCTCACCCTCTTCGAGCAAGAGTATCAGAGGCGGAAGCAAGCTCGAGCAGCAGCAGATCAAGAGATCAACATCGGACCCCACAATCTCCAAGCTACACTGCCATCCCAAGATGCTCCGTCTCAGCAGAGATTAGGGCATGAGGCCGACTTTGACGGCATCGGAACCGGCCAGATTCAGCTCTCAGACCCATCCTTGAATCCTTCGGGTAGAATCCTGGGTGGGAGCGAGGACGCACATACGGAGACCGACCTTTTGCAGGATAACCGAATCAGGGTCCGACCTTACGTGGCAGCACTCCTGTCCTCGTTCGAAGGCACCGGCCTCCCTACATCCACCAGCCTTCCCGCATCCACCCATACCGCCGCCTATACCGCCACCCCGTTCATGACCCTTACCCCGCCTCAGCCCGTTGACCAAGACAAACTGATAGGCAGACAACGCGCCCCAAGGAGCAGAGAATGGGTCTGTCACGGGAGCTGCGGCGAGTTTCGAACGTGTATCCAGCCATTCACAGACTTGTCAAGTCTGACACGCCACTTCAGAGATAGCCATGCCCAGTTCTCCGATCAATGGTTCAGCTGGAGCTGCGCTATGTGCAAACTAGACGTAGCCGAGACCTTTCCAGAGGTCCCTCCAAGCGAACCCTGCCCCCAGTGTCGCGACCCGGAGCCATATACCTGGCTCAGATGTTGCTGGGGGAAGGTGGCCAATCCTTCAGCAGGACCTCAGCCAAGTTTCCCCAGCCGTGTTCCAAGCCGAGACGGCTCGTCCTCGAATCCTTCTTCGTGGACCAACTTTTCATTTTTAGGCCCTTCCGGAGGGCGCTACGGCTACTCTCCCACCATGTCCTCCTCCGGAAGTCTCTGGGGGTACTTCTATAGGAGCGGTGGCGGCGGTGGTGTTGGTCAGGCTTATTATGCCTCCTCACCCAAAGTCCCGCCGCCGACAATGATGGGCGCCAGATCACTTGCGTCGTCGTCGTCCTGCGCGAGACCGACACTTCCCCTCCTCGCCTATTTCTGGCCCCTGTCGTCCCGGTCTTCCTCCTCCGGGACCGGCCGACCGGACAGCAAACCGTCGTCGCTAGCGCGCCGAGTCTGTCCCGCCGCCGTCGTGCTCGCCGTCGTCGCTCTCGCCCCGCTGCTCGGCCGCTGGGCGTCGCCGCCCGGCTCTCCGACCCTCCCTGGCGACGTCGGCATCGGCGTCGTCGCCGCCGAGCGCGCCCTCTCCGGCATCGCGCGCTCCGCCGCGCACGACGGCGACGACGACGACGACGACGACGACCTCCGCCCCGGCATCCCGGAGCTGTCGATGGCCTGCATCGCGGCCGGCCTGGTCGCGTCGTGGGTGTTTTGGCACGTCAGGGACCGGTGGTGCGGTCGGGGGCGGCCGTCACGGTGGTGGGGTCCTCCTCCTCCCGGCGAGGCGGGACAGCTGGAGCCGGAATTCGAGCCGAATCCGCCGGCGCCGGCGCCGGCGCGGGTGCGGGTGCAGGTGCAGGTGCGTTGAGTTTCGAAGGGAACTTCACCCCGCCGCCGCCGCCGCCGCCGCCGATGCCGATGCTCGTCGTGTGGTCGTGGCTCGCCGATCAGCTACTCGACTAACGGACGGAGTGTTTTTTTCTTTCTTGTTTCATTTTTTTTTATTTTAAATTTCATTTTGTGAAAAGAAGGGGGAGCAGGCGCGGTACGGGCATTGCGATGTTTCTGGTTCCATCTTGGGCTGTTTCCGAAAGGGTTTGGTAGGTGCTGCGTGGATTATTTGCTTATCGCGCTCTCATGCCATCTTGATTTCTTGTCCTCTTCTTGGGTCTCTTTGTTGCTCCTTCGTTTCATGATTGTTCTTCGTTTCTTTGTTAACACGGCGGAGTTCCCCTCTTTTCCTTTTGACAAGTGCATTAGTAAACAGGGTGGGCACGAAATGGTCGGCGCAGGGATTTGGTCGGCTTGGCTGCATGGTTGGGCGGAGGATTGACCTGGTTTGCATTTCCTTTCGTCTCATTAGCGTCTGAATTTTGCAGGCTATCAGAGCCTTGCCATCATTCTGCTTGTGCCGGTTAGGTGGGTCAGCAGCTCCGATCTTGGACAAGATGGGTTCTGTGACCTCAGTGGGAGCGTTGCCGGGCCTTTTCCTTTTTTTCCTTTTCCTTTTTGTTTTGTTTCATTTTTTTTGTTTCTGATTGTGTCAACTTTTCGGAGTTTGGAGTTTTGGAGGGGAATACGTTGTTCTTCTTGAGATATATCAGAACTTCAACTCGGGGGGGCTGTTCTGTCGCGGAGGGCAGTCCTGTAACGGGCCGATATGGATTTAGCAAGCGGGAGTTTGAGGACAAGGGCATGTGATTTTGGGGGTGCTTCAAGAGAACTCTTCGTTGAGCAATCAACAAACCATTGATTCTTTCATTCACTTTAAAAACTTTCACCCTCTGGTTCAAGGAAGGTGACATGAGGCAGAGCCTGCGGAAGCCAACTTTGAAACACTGCCACTATGCTAGCACTGAGAGACACCAAGCGCCTTACTGCTTCTGGCAGCTGAATGGGGGCACTGCACGCTTCGGCGGGTGACGATTCAATGGAGTCTCGAGGTGCTACCCCAATATCGACTTGGAGGAGTCATCCTGTATTTGAGCCAATAACGTAGCATTTCGTATCTGCCTCTTCTCAAACCCGCAATTGCAATGCCCACTTCTGTGACGAGTCGAAGGATGCACTGGCTCAATTGACTCAACTCAATTGCGCGTGGGGTAGCACAGGAGGGAGAGGGACTCGACACTGTGTAAGCAGGGTCAGCGCGATTCCCGCTCCTCCACACAATAACTAACGTTAGTTCGTTGCTTGCTACACTAACTTAGTTATCTCGGAGAAGGCGCAGGGCAACAGATCTGTCCGCCTCGGAAAGCGCCCCGATTGCGCTTAGCCATGCTCTGCTTTCCAAGAGAGGTAGTTCATCGATTACTCTGTAATCATACGCACAGAAACCTTGGAGGCCGCCGCTTACAAGGCAATTGAGAGCGCCAACGTTACCGCGCTTCTTCACTCGGTGCTGGAACCGCGGCCTTGTCTCTCTCGAGCGATCAATGGCAAGAACTCGAGTCCAAATGGATCGCTCACATGGCTGGTACTGTGCGGCAGAGTCGGAGGCGCGACCTTCAGCAACAGGCTACCAGAATGGTTGATTGACTCATCCGACGCCAGCCAATTGAAACCGTTGTCATGGCGGTGCGACATTACTGGCATGAGCCGCTTTGCTCGGGTCAGACTGAGGTTTCTCTTCGTGTGGGGCAAGCACTTGCATGGGTTTACTCGCCGTGTTCTGCAACCATGCAGGTCGTTTCTCCGCTCCGGCTCGTCGGTCACTGGTACGGGCAACAAGAGATTTTTCTGTACAGCTGCCAAGGTTGACATGCTCAGACTGCCCTCTCGAGGTGATTTCGGCGGTCACTGGTCTTGGGGTCTATCGTGTGAGAATGTAACATACGAGACTTTGCGTCTTTCTCAATTTCTCTCATCCTGTCCTTTCACAAAAGTAGGAGTGCCATGTCTTGGTGGTTGGAGAGGCTGCGCAGAAAATTGTTCGACTCCATGTACCTGTCCCGCAACCCAGAAGGGGCCGCGCTATTCCTGATTGAGCTCGCCGAAATGCTGGGGGAGACGACCTTCGCTGCGCCTTGGAAGTCCTGGCTCCCAGTTGCAGCAGCTCTTGTGCCAGAAGGCAGTGAAATATCGGCCTGACTCCTCCGGACGCAAGTTTTGTTCTTTCCCTCGTTTCCTTCTCATCGAAAACTCAAGGTTTAGTCAGTGCATTGCCTGGCTGCTGTCTCGCTGTTCCCGGCGTTGCTAATTCCAACATTTGCCACTGTAGAGACCCCCAAGGTAGGTAGTGCCTGAGTTCAGCATCTTTGTCTCCCTAAGCACCCCGCCAACGCTCACCTCACCGCAGACTCGGCAAAGACCGAGCTCCTGGAGCTGGCAATCACTGAACCAACCAACCAACCAACTCCTGCACGTGAGCAGGAAACCTCTCATTGGATCACCGAAGAATCAATCATCACTACTAGTTATTATCGCAAACGGCTTTGAACACCAGGTTTCTCGAGCCGGATCTTGCGCAACTCGGTGACATTTCCAACCTTCTCCACTCCACCTCACTCTCGACCCCGTACATTACCTCCGACGTATCAGTACCGATGGCCGGAATGGCCCGACACGGCTCAGTCGGTGCCTTCAACGGGTTCTCCGTGTGCCAGCCGGCACTCGGAGCCGCCCTGCAGTGGCTCCCCGCGATTGGCACCCCGGAGCTCGACGAGATGATCAACGCGCTCCTCCCTGGCCCTGCTTCTATCCAGGACAAGCGCGCTCACATCTCCATGGACTTTTTTGAGTATTCCCGCCAGACCGGAGAGACTTTCAAATTCTACCCCGTTCCTCTGGGAACCTTCACCCCTGTGACGGCCTCGCCGGCGACCTCCACCCTTCACGATTCGGGCTACGCGTCGAGCTTCAACCATTCTCCCGCACTGTCGGAGCAGGGTTCCTGGACACAATCCCCCGCACCATCTGCCCCGGCGGTCTTCGACGGAAAGACCAAGCCACGGTCGTCTGCCTCCAAGAAGTCCAGCGCTTCCAGCTCGCGGCAGCAGACCATTGACTTTGCGAATCACCCCGGCATGCGTATCCTGACCAAGGATGGCCGGGATGTCACCAACTCGGCGTCTCGAGGCTGCAAGACCAAGGAGCAGCGGGACCACGCCCACCTGATGCGGATCATCAAGGCGTGCGATTCGTGCAAGAGGAAGAAGGTCCGCTGCGACCCAAGCCATAGGAGGCGCAACGCCTCGCAAGCTTCCACGGTGCAGCCTGAGCAGAAGCCTGCCAAGAGGGTAAAGAAGGCAGAAGAGCCGAACCAAGCGGCAGCCTTCGACGCCCCGATCGACTTGACTGCTGCAGAGCCTCTCACAGCCGAGAACCTCCCTTTCCCAACCGTCGACCTCGGCTTTCCTCCGGAGTCGGAGGACTTTTGGAACGAGTTCATCTCCCTTGACCAGGAGCCAGTCGCAGCTGCTCCTGTACCTGCGCTTGATGACTTCATCTTTGATTCTTTCACCGACTTTCAGAGCTTCTTGTCCCCGAGCTCTGGTTCATCCGCAACTTCGCCCTCCCAAGTTCTCACCCCAGTTACGCCAGAACGGGCTGTCGCCTCGCCGGTTGTCGCACCCGACCACGCCATTGAGGTCTCCGGGGGAGCCTCGCCTCAAGACCCGGCCGTTCCATACCTCAATCCGGGCGTTGCTCTTGGCACCAACTACCTCGACTTCAACCTGTATTCGCCGGGCCCTGACGCGTATGACGAAGACCCTGTTCTCCAGATGCGGGATCTCGGCAGCCAACAACACTCTCCACAATCGACTGCCTCCGCTGCTGACAACTTCCTCGACCTTAATGCACCTAGCGTCTCTGCAACGCATGTTGACGTGAGCGCCCAGTCGCAAACATCCGCCAGCCAACCGTACGGCGCAGCGGGTCACGCCACCGTCTCGCCGCTTGGCCTTGCCCGGTATTACGATCCTGGAGACACGCGCCATCATGATCCACAACCCAGCACCCCTCGGGTATCCACGAATCGGAAGACAATGACCAATCACAGCAGACTACTACAAGAACCTGTTGTCGATCATGGCTGCAACAGGCGCGTTGATGCCAATGAATCGGGCGTCATTGCTGCTACTTCCGCCCAGTCTCCGGTTGCTCGCGCTTCGTCACCGGCTGTCCTCAGCTATGCCAGCGCTGTGGCTGCCAACGCCCCGCAGCCGTCGGTTAGTCCGAGCAGGGACCCTAGATCCAGGGTAATATGTGTTTTGGCACCTTGCGGCGGATCGCACTCATCAGTCCGCTCATGTGCTCCAACCAAGGCAACTCAATCCGACGTGTTAGTTTCTGGCGCATATGCTGAGTCATCAGCGCCAATTGCTACTCGTCATGGCGGATCGCCTCTATGTTCAACGGAGGCGGCATCCTCAGCCGCCGGTGTACCGTCTCAACACACGCCTGCTGCCGTCGCCGTCCGTGCCGCCATGCCGAGTGGCGCACGCTGCTCGGCGTCCAGCCAACGCCTGGCTGGCCGTCAACCCGGATTGTCCGCCGTTCTTGATGGGCAGCATGTCACGCAGCAACAAGACGCTGTTGCCATCAATGCCGGTCGGGCAACCATGCTGCTCTCGACCCTGCCGACGCGGTGCAACGTTGCTGGAAAGGATGTGACTGTCACCACATCCTTCTTCCAGCTTGCCGTGTTCGGTCTTGTCTCCTTCCTCTGCGCCTGCGCCTTGCAAGCGCACCTGGCAAGTCAAGTCAGCCTCGTCAACATCCTTGCCATTACAACACTATCACTGGCCCGGCTAGCACCTCGGTGCTCCGGGCTGCCGGGCGCGGCACGGGCCGCCTCGAACACCTTGCCACCACCAGCGCAGCCTGGCGTCGTGGACAATTTCTTGTCCGTGATCCAGCCTGTGGTCACCGGGAGCTCCAGAGACCAACGGTCTGCGCTCTCGCGATGGGCCAGGGGCATCTTGCCTCGCCCACCGTTGGTGAGGACATTGAGGGTGTAAACCCCCAGTGCGTGTGCGCATGCGTGTTTTGATATGACTGGTAATGGTTTCCTGTTTTTGTTGCAAGCGAGTGCATTTTGACTATGATACCCCCGGGTCGGATTGAGACATGCGGTCGTCCTCTTCTCTTCTCTTGTATATACTATTTTCAGAGTTCGCTCTGTTGCCCAGGTGGTTGAGCGTGGTTTGTTGGTATGTTAGGATCGGGAGGAGGACGGCTTTGGTGGACTGTGAGGACTTTTGACTTTCGAGTCTGAGGGGCGATGCTCTCTTCTCTCTCTCTCTCTCTCCCTCTCTCCCTGCCCGTTGTTTTCTGGGCAAGGTAGCGCCGCCTTTTTTGGCTTGACAATTGAAGGTCCTCGCAGACCATCGTAAATTTTACTTGACTGTCCCTCTGCTTGTCGTGATACTGTTTCCGATGCGTTCATGCTGCCCTTGGGATGCATCTTGGCAAAGGATGTGCGACCATTCTGGTGCTTGCATGAGGTTAATTATACGGATTACAATCTCGGGGGTTTTCCAAGTCGGGTGTCGTACAGTACGTTTTGCACACCGGTACGGATAACTAAGGTTCCTCACAAGGTCGGTTTTTGCCGTGGACCCACTATTTTTTTTTTCCTCGTCGATTTCGGAGCCACTTCACTTTTGATCATGCTCCAAGGCCACATGTGCCGTGTGGTCATAGGCGGCATCTTCTTCAAGGTTTGAAATAGGCATGTCAAACGCACCCGGGCCTTTGCATTGACTCTAGACGGCTGGGTGGCTCGTGGCCTACTTGAAAAACCATCTATCTATCTGGTTGAGGTGCTGGCATGGCACAAACAGCTTCTTTGTTGTTCAGGCAAATCACCCCTAGCTCGTTTCAAGCCTTCGTCTTGAACAACAGCACCCGCCGTTGATTCACATATTAATTGAGAAGCGGCTTGGGTTGAGTTGTGACCGTGCAGAGTTGGGATAAAACATTGCAAGGCGGAAAATGGCAGCCACGATCTTGAAGTCCGTTTTGGCCATCGGCCTCAAAACCACCGCGTTTCTGCAGTCGTTCTTTCTGTTTCCTTTCAACACGGCATTGCGAGTCGTGCAGCTTTTCCCCAGTTTCCGCCAAACAGACCAGCCAATTCTGCCCTGCTCAACCTCTGGCCATACATCCTCCTCTTCCTCCGGCGAGGCCCGCAACATCAGTCACAAACAGGACGACGACGTGGGCGACGGCGGCTGCCACAACGAGACCGGTATGGCACCCGCCGCATCCGCCTCTGCGGCCTCCACGCGAGTCTCCAGCATCGTCCCTGCTCTTCCCCGCGCTCCTCCCTCTGGGAGAGAAAATCACGCCCCGGCTGCGGACACTCCGGTGAAGGCCGACACCCAGCTAGACGCCGCCGCGCTCTCCCGCTTGGATGCCAATGGGGCGGGGCTGGCAGGAGAGACTCGGCCGGGAGGGCCGCAAAGCGTAATCGACGGCACAGGAAGCACCACAGGCGACGGAACCGGCAAGTCAACAGCCCATGACGGCACTGCCTTGCCGCAGCAGCAACCTGATCGGGTCAACTCGGGCGACGGCACTCCTGAAGGGGTAACACGGGCGCCTCCGGTCCCCTTGACTCGTCCGGTTTCTCAGACTAGCAGGCTGAAGGAGACCGCACCGACAATGCAGCCGGACGGCCCGACGGTGCAGGTCAACGCCAAGAGGGAGACCCCGGAGCAGGCAGCGGAAAAGGCCATGCACAGCCGATTTATGAGGGAGGCTCTGGATATGGTAGGTTTTGCGTGCGGGTCCAGCCCAAACGTGCCGCTGACATGGTGCAGGCCAGACTTGCTCTCAGAACCAATGAGACGCCCGTCGGCTGCGTGCTTGTTTACAAGGGACGAGTCATTGCCCGGGGGATGAACGCGACCAACGTCACCCGTAACGGGACGAGGCATGCGGAGCTCATGGCCATATCGGCCTTGTTGTCCTACGCCCCCGCCGCCGACGTCGAGCCAGCGAAGGGCGCTGCTGCCATGGACAAGGCAACGGGAGGGAGAATGCCCCTGGGCGACCGGACGAACGAGACGCGGGTTGCCGAGGAGACCAGCACCTGGGGCGACGTGGACCCCAGAGACGGCCACCTGTATCCCTACGGACAGAAGCTGCACCCCTCCCCCCGTGTGGACCCGTCGGTCATCACCGAGTGCATCCTGTACGTCACGGTCGAGCCTTGCGTCATGTGCGCATCCTTGCTCCGGCAGCTTGGGATCAAGAAGGTCTACTTTGGCGCCGTCAACGACAAGTTTGGCGGAACCGGAGGCGTGTTTAGCATCCATAAGAACTCACCTTACTCGATGGCCTCGGCGCCTCCCTCGCCCGCGCCCCAGAACGGCAAGGCCATCCCGAGACCTGTTCTCGAGCCCCGCCCCGCGTCGACCGACGTGGTCACGGAGAAATCGACGCCTGCGGACGGAACCAGAAACGAGGAAGACCTCTGTCCCAATCCCATTGACACTTCGACGCTTCCTGGCGACGGCGGTAACATTGAGCGTGGATACGAGGCCGAAGGAGGCTGGGGCCGAGACGAGGCCGTGACCTTGCTGCGACAGTTTTATGTTCAGGAGAACAACCGAGGTCAGTGCTTCAGTGAACCGAGTGTCCCATCTCGTGCGTTAACTGACGTGGGTGCAGCACCTGTCCCGAGAAAGAAGGAAGGCCGAGCTGCTCGTTTAGCGGCTATGATGGAGCGTGACGGCCGCCCGATCGACATGAGCCTTATATCGCAGGAGGAGAACTCCGGAACGAGCACACCTGCCAAGCAAGAGTCGGCAGCTGGCGAACCGGCTGAGTCCATAGCCGTCTGACCTCCCAACAAGAAGGTGAGGTGTTGAGGTATCCGCACAACACGTTTTCAGGAACCTGCTTCTAGGCATGATCTTGTCCGGCAGACTGTCGAGGTCAAGACCGAGTATGAGGAGTGTTCTCCCTCGGTATGAAGCAGTCAAGTCGAGGTTCATCCTCCATCAAGGCCGCTTTGGCAAGCCACGTTTTTATGTACACATTGCCAAATTCAGGGTAAGGACAAGGAGATGTCACGGACGCGTACATATCGTGGAAAACTCGCCGTTCTGACTTCCTCCTAGTTTGCAAAACCCATCAGCAGAACACATCAGAAGAAGCATAGCGACGGCAGCAGCAGTTGAGTTCTGAGACTATCTCGAAGTATCATTTCCACTTTTGTGATCGAGCCAGGGCCATTCCATTCCCCGGACGATCCATATCTAGCGGCTTCCGCTAGCACATTGACTACTTGCACCTGTGGTGGGGCATGTACCATTGATCCATAGATAGTGTTGCCACACGGTTACGAGAGGAGAAACGAAGCATGTCGCCAATCTTATACCTTCCAGGCTCTTCTCACGCATTTACTCTTCTTTGTCCCGATGCCGTTCATGTCTACGATGCGCTCTCCCCATTCCCTCCTCCAGAGCCTGGATAACTCTCTCTCCCCACGCCTTGGCCGCGCCCGTCCGGCCCTCTCCAGCCTGCTCGGAGAAACTGACCCTTCCGGTCCACCACTCCAGCCAATTCTCTGCCCGCGCGCCACCTCTATCCCCACCCTCGGCCCTCAGCAAGCCCACGCTGACGTCGATGAGATCGGGCCGGAACTTGTCGTGCCAGAAGACCGTGGCGCCGCAGCGGGCACAGAACTCGCGCATCCGCCCGGGGGAGGACTCGTATTGCCTCAATGGGGTCCCGGGGGGGAGAGCGGCAAAGTCGAGCGGGACGGGCTGCCGGCCGTTCCCTTTCACTTCCCTTCCATTATTCTCTCCCCCTCCAGCCGATGACGAGCGGGAGGTCGCCGTCGTCGTTATCGACGACCGAGTTTGGTGGTGGATGAGAATGTTGCGGCGGGGGATGAAGGCCCACGTCTGAATCTCAAAGCCGGAGGTCAGGCGGCAGCTTGGGCAGGCGCACGTACCGGCGAGGTAGTAAGTGCAAGAGGAGCCGTCGCGGCCCCCGGGCTCGTTGTTGTCCTTGTCCTCGTCCTCGTCCTCGTCCCTGGGTCCCCGGGAGCGGAGATACCACCGCTCGTGGGCCGGGTTGGCGACCACGACCGGCGACGTGCTGGCGTAGGCCAGGAGCAGGTCCGGGTAGCCCGAATCCGGGTTCAGCGGCGAGTCCTTTGGCGCTGGCCGGGTTATGCGGAGCCCGATGGAACCGCAGTGGCATGCGGCCGGGAGGGTGTCGCCTTCACCGCCGCCGTCCTCGTCGTCGTTATCGACGGTTCCTGCTTCTTCTTGATCTTCTTCTTCTTCTTCTTCTTCTTCCTTACCATCTGAGAGCGGGGAAAGCCCGGCCGGCAGCCAGACTGCCAGCCCGCCGTCCTTGGTGTCTCGGACGTGCCGGTGGCGCCATTGCTCGGGCAAATCGGACCGTTCCTTCTTCTCCCCCTCCCCCTTCTCCTCCTCCTCCTCGCCCTCCTCGGGGACGTGGGTGATGGTGCCCGTCGCTACCTCCCACTCCCGTTCCCCGGGGCCAGCAGGAGCGGACGGGCGCCGGGCGCGGAAGACGTGGCATCCGCAGGTGGAGCAGAAGTATGCGGTGGTCGTGGGCGAGAGCGCGTACGCTTCCAGCCCCGTGGTGGCGGTGGCCGGCGGCGGCGAGACCGGGGCGTACGAGGCGCACAGGAGGCCGGTCGTGCGGCGGCAGGTGCTGCAGTGGCAGAAGGACGCGTCGGAGAATACGCCCCGGCTGCCTCGTGCGCTCAGCGTCTGCCGGGCCGCGCCGCAGTGGCACGAGATGGTGATGGAAGTGCTAGTTGGGGAGACCATGGCTAGCGAGGTTGGAGGGGAGAAATTGTGAGAGGGAGAGAGAGCGTGTGAGTGAGTGAGTGAGATAGACTTGAAAGGCTTAGGGAGTTCTTGGGGTTGACAAGTGACGTGAGCGGCCTCTCTTAAAAGTATATACACAGTAGACATACTATGAGCCAAGGAGGAACTTCCAGTCCTGGTAGCAGTCGTCTCGGCTGCGACAATCCGCTGGGGACCGACCTTCAGCCGAAACTCGGGCCGCCCCTCCGCATGTACTGTACAAGGGAGTCCTTCAACGCACAAAAGTGACGTTGCGGGGTGTCGGCAGTCGGGACCAAAATTGGCCGAGTGCAGCCGGTTGATTGCCCGTCTCTGAGCGATGATTTGCTCAAGAGAGGTTGGGCAATGTGAACGAACCATATACTTCCATTCCGGGAGCTCTGCTATGATCATATCTTGAACAAACGCTCGAATTACGTGAATATGCTACATCCCCAAAACGTTCGATTCTCACAGGTAGACGCTCGGGAAGAAACAAATTTAATAGAACATTGCTCTCACTCATGCCGTCTTCTCAGCCCGGCCTGTGGCCACGGCCACGTCCCGATCCGACTCGACCATCTTACCGTCGATGCGCTCGGCCACTCCCTCGTTATCCGAGACGGAGGGCTGGGGTGACCTGCGCCAGAAATGCTTCGGGTCCTTGGCCAGACGGCCGACCCACGGGGGCATGATGCCGCCCTCAGAGCGCCAGGTCCAGGGCTCCTTGAGGTCCTTGTTGGGAGGCACGATGCGGCCGAAGGAGGCCTTCTCGATGAGCCAGACGAGGGTGTTGAGGAGGATGTAGAGGCAGATGCCGCCGATGAGGCCGTCGGCGATGGAGTAGGTGAAGGGCATGAGGGCGATGGTGACGAAGGCCGGGACCGAGTCGCCCAGGTATCTCCAGTTGATGTCGGTGGCGGCCTGGACCATCATGGAGCCGACCAGGACGAGCACGCAGCCGGTGGCCCAGGGCGGGATGGAGGCGAAGATGGGCGCAAAGAAGATGGAGATGAAGAAGCAGAGGCCTGTCGACATGGCCGTCAGGCCCGTCTTGCCGCCCTCACCAATGCCCGCACCGGACTCGACGAAGGCGGTCACGGGTGGAGTGCCCATCACGGCACCGACCGCGATGGTGAGCGAGTCGACCATGTAGCTACGTGGAGTGTTAGTTTTCTTTTTAACTGTCCATCCGCGCGCGTGAAACCGGCCGGGGGAAGGAGGGGGAGACGTACGCCCAAGTGGAACCCTCGAAATCCTGGGTGACGGGGTCGACGAGGCCGGCGTAGCGAGCCATGGAATAGAGGGTGCCGGTGGTATCGAGGATGTCGACGTAGAGGAAGGTGATGAGGGCCAGGCCAAACTGGCCGCCGTAACCTCCGATATCCCAGTGTTGGACGTTCAAGACTTTCTGGATCGGGTGGAAGTCGACAACCTTCTTGAAGAAGTCAAAGTTGCTGTTGCCGAGGTCGGTGTAGGGGAAGTAGGTGACGGCGGTCGTGCGGGGCCAGGAGATGATGGAGACGAGGATGATTCCGGCGATGATGGCGCCCTTGACCCGGTACAACATCAACATGACGGTGAATACGCCGCCGCAGAAGATGCCGACCCACATCATGGGGCTGCGCATCTTGACGCTGTCGGGGCACTGGCCGTCGGCGCCCTTGAGCTCGTCGAGGCAGCCGGCCAGGGCGATGGGCACGGAGGTGCCGCCGACGATGAGACCGATGCCCTCGGCGTAGGTCAGGCCGATCAGGGTCAGGAAGAGGCCGATACCGACGCTCGTGGCCAGCTTGATGCAGCGGGGGATGACGCGTGCGAGCCATTGGCGCAAGCCGAGCGCCGCGAGACCGAAGAAGATGAAGCCCTCGATGAAGATGGCCGTCAGGGCGACCTCGAAGGGGACCGGGCCGGTCCCGTGCTTGCCGACGACCGTGTAAGCAAAGTAGGCGTTCAAGCCCATGCCTGGGGCGATTCCCACGGGACTGAAGACACTAGGTGTTAGCCTCTCAACAAAATCCTTTCCCTCCCCTCCCCTCCCCTCCCCTCCTCCCGATATCTCCCTCTTGGAAAGGCTGGAAGATTGGCCGAACTGCTTCTGTTCATGCCGGCGTTCGCGACGTACAGATTAGCAAAGAGACCCATGCAGAAGGTCCCGAGGGCCGAGATGGCTGCTGTGGCCGTGACGAGGTCCTTCTTGATGTCGGCCTTGCAGAGGAGGTATTCGGTGTTGTTGGCGCAGGGTATCGCGCCCGCGGTTGGTGGCTCACGGCACACACAGGTGCCTCCAGTCTCGGACACGATGCTGGCATTGACGGCAATGATGTAGCTGCGAGGAGGAAAGAAAGAGATGGTCAGTGTCTCTCGTATGCCCATGCCCGCCTCATCCTCTTCTCCCTCCACAGCCACTCTCCGGTTCGGCCTCAACAAGAAAAGAAACATAGGAGATGGGGTTCTTCTCACGCCATGGCAAAAAAGGTGGCGATTCCGGCTCGGATCTCGGTGAGGAAGTAGGAGCCCTTCCTCTCTTTCGGCTGTTGGATTGGGTTAAGGCAAAGCAGCCTTTAGCATTGCTCGGGCCCCCTCAGGCACTGCTGGAAGTGCTCACATGTCCACATCCGTCCAGCTTGAACCAGCGACCGACCGGACTCTTGGCGACCGCCCGGTTGGTGGTCTCTATCCAACCCATCTTGACGGTCGTTGTTCGTTTATATATATATGCTTGGAGAAGCCGCGGAGGGCGACCACGTTCAGGAGTGGTGCCGAGTAGTATGGAGTGGTTGAGGTCGTCGGGTTACTGTGTGAGACGGAAGAGAAAGACGACAAGGATGAATTACGTTATGATGGCGATGCCGGAAAGCAATGGTGATGGTGAAGCTTTCAGCGAGCCTGGCTACCGAGAGCGCGTTGCTGATGAAGCTCCGACCTTCTCAAGAACGATTTGTGTGGCGATCATCCGACCTTTTAAAAACCAAGAACGCGAACTATTAGGGGACTCTTTAGCGCGAATCGCCGGGACTTGAGAGAAATGTAAGAAAAAAAAAACTCGCGGGAAAATTCTCTTATCAGTATTCCAAGTTCCAAAATTGGAGCTCCCATCTGCTCGCCATCCCACCGGGAGTGGCCACTCGCAGGGACCAGCTCCGCAGTTAGCTTGCATGGAGGAGCTTGCTAGGGTTCGGCAAGCCATTCTGTTGGTGTTCGGAGAGCATTTGGGGTTGGAATGGCGAGGAGGGGCTGCATGTGCTGCCCGCCGTGCCTTCCCTCTCCGCTACGCAGCATGTCAAGATCTGCATGCCACCGCACTCCTACACTAGTGTTGTGCTAGTCGTGTATGCAAAGTACGGTAATCTGCTCTCTTATCACCTCTCTGATCGTGATATTGGCCCCCCGGGGTTCGACGTCACATTCTCCACTCCGTGAGTGTAGCCCAGATCGCACACATTCATCGTCAACATGATCATTTAAAAAAAGTTTCTATGGCGTCTGTGGCCATTGAGCTTCCCTCGCAAAGAAGCATCCTCGGACGTTGGTTGATTTGAAGAACACCCGACGGGGAGAGATGGGATGACCCATTTGGTTGGACCCTGCTCTCCAATTCTTTTCTGTGCCTTGCCGTCGTCGGAACAGGCGCTAAAAACGAAGCACAAAGTTTGCCTCGGTCGGCAAATGTGGGTCGCCAAGTCCTGCACTCCGCCCTTGGAACACATCAACAACTCGCCCTCTTTCTCCCGCATCTCGCCGAAGATAAGACAGGGCTCGAAGATGGGCATTACCCACCCACCCTGCCACGCCACGCGACAGCAACTGCAGGCCCCTTGTCAGCTGAGACATTCCATCCGCTGCATCCAAAGATAAACGACAAGGCTGGCGGCGGCCCCCCCCCCCCCCGGGGGCTGTCGAAAGACAAGCGTGCGGTCCCGTCCGAACTCGTGGCGGCGGGGTAAGACAATCATATTGCGCTGCGCGTGCCCATGTGCGCCTGCACAGGTCATTTCCGCTCTCCCGGTTTGGCCTCGCCCTCCCGGTTCCCGGCCTACTCCGGGTCTCTCCTACTCTCGGCGTATTCCCCCGGAGCTACGCCCTTCACTTGGAGTAGTGAAGTTAGTGGTCACCAACGTTATCGCCCGGAACGCGGTGGTCCAAGACGGGAGTGGGGCACTTTGGCTCCTTTGGACCCCGTGTTTCGGTGGCGCGCCGGGGTGGCCCTGGCGCGTTTTCTTCTTACAAACATCACGGATACTCTTACCAGAAACTCGCCTATCAATCTATCTACGCTATGCACAATAGAACACTACGCAGTACGGAGTGTCTAGCGTATGAACATATGGGGCACATATATACCCTAGTTACTACTTCCGACTGAATTCGTATCTGCGGGCCCCTTCAGTCTCCATCTTTTCACCCTACAAGGTGTCCTTGCTAATAGATAAGTCGCGAGGCCCTCCTGGTCGGCGGCTCTTGGTCTAAACGTCTATAAGCAGAGTTTCAGGGAGTTTTGCGAAAAGGCTGAAACTCTCCTGGAGCCCTCAGTTTTACTGAGAAATGGTGAAGCAGGTGCTCTGAGAGCGTGCATTTGGATACATCATGTTTTCTCTTTCCTGGATAGCTTCGGTCCAGGTACTGTACCTGACCGTTGATGCCGTATTTGGGGGGTTTGGGAGGGGTTGATGGTTACTGGCCAGAGTGAGTTGTGCTGCTCAAAAGAACAAGAAGAGCATTGACGAGTAAGGCAATGGAGAGGGAAAAGATTCTACATAAAGATTAATCCTCCATATTTATCCGAGCGGCCATTGGGTGCCACACTTCTGGCCTCCCGCGGTGCGCTTTCCCTCTAAATATATCGCCTACAATTGAGGGTGCATCCGCCATAGAGGGGTGACTGGAGCTCTAAGTCCCTGGCAGTTGGTTTGGAAATATCTCGACAATGTCGAGCCTACAGCCTAACTGAAGCGAAGCCTCATACTTACTGTTGGCTTCGACGAGAGGTGCGCGAAGCGTACACCACAGTCAAGGTGTTTGATATACTTGCTGTTAGCTCTCGATAGCTTGAACATGTGATTATGGACGTAGCTCGGAATGTGTGTTAACTAATAATATATTTACACTTTCCGTACTCACTAGTGTCGAGCCCTTAATTTTGTGATTAATTAATTAGTAATTAAACCAACGGCCTTGAGGCGGTTGACTTGGTCCCTGGTCAACGAGAACAAGATATAATGATGCATCGGGTTTCTCCTAATTACTTGACATGATTGGCATTTGCCTATTTGGGTCGTACCTTCTCTCCTGGGAAGGCTTCGGTGATACTCTGGAGGAAGTATTAGCACCGGGCAAATCCTGATGACTCTTGCTAGAAAACTAGGCATTTCGTGAACCAGTAATAGCCACGTACTGCAACTACTACAGCAATCTACCTTGACGGTTCCTCTTTGTTTCCCGTGGCTTTGGCACTTAAAGATACCCCGTTTAAGCTAGGGAGCGAATGATACTAACCCTCTAAGTTTTGCTGCTGAAAATCCAATTTAGAAGGGCATGCATAGGTCCTTCTCTTTCAGCAGTTATATGACTCCCGGTCTTCTTTTCGGCGCCTCCCATCATTCATTTCGGGAACCTATACACAATACAGAGCGATGTGAGATCGGGCAGGGGAGATGAGGGCCATTGGGCCAGAACCACAGATCTACAACAGAGACTTGATATGAACATGCCGATTGAGATCCTTGGGCACACTCTGGCTATGTTAAACTATGATCTGTCGCGACCATGTCTATAATCGCAATATATAAGTCGGAAATTCCGGAGGCATCAGAGGACCTAGGCATCATCCACCATCGTCCGCGGGGGATATATGTTTCGAAGGGGAGTCTGGCTTAAGAAACATATATTGCTTTGTATGGTTCAAAATAGTAACCCTCCGTAGCAGACCCCATACTCCTCGGGGGGTCTGGGTCTTGTCCCCTCTCCGATCATTACTTGAACCAGGTGCCGGAGACAAATCGACACACTCTCGGGATAATTATTGACTGTCATGTTGCCCGTACCTGCGGGGTCCCGTGCGAGGAAAGGGATCATTATGGCCACACCGGAACAAAAGTTAATTAATTACGCATATTCGCACATCGACGAGAAGAACCTCATGGGAGCGGCTACGCAGCAGCAGCAGAAGCATTGCTATGGTCTAGTAGCGCGGTGTTGTCCGTATAATAACAACCTGGTTGATCGGCCGTGCGGCTACGGTTCTGGATGAAGCTGGTAAAAACCCGATTGGGGCGCTTCATGGGCCTTTGCCTCTCCCGCTTCCTAGCAGGGTCGCATTTGGACGCTCGGATGCGAAACTCGGCGAGCAGCCTTGGTTGAGCCTCTCCAACTCTTAGCTTGGCTATTAGGGCTTGGCCTCGAGACCTTTCTCAATGCAGCCCCGGGGAAGTATTAGCTGACATAGCTCCATTGGGAAGTGCCTCGGTGGCATACTGGAAAGGGGAACCACGGCAGATGTGTTGAAGGCTCGTGCCCGGGTATCCGTCTCCAGCTGAGCCTTTGTTTCTACGTGTTCCGTGTAAGTTCTGGGTCTGCTCCTTTGAAATATAAATAAATAAGCCGGGAGGGCACCAGGACATGACCTCTACCTCTCTGTAATTAATCGGACGTTGGTGGCTTCCTCCCACATATCCGGTTCATTCATTAGTTCGTCGTTGTCTCTGCGCGCTTTGCCGCAAAACATCACCCGTATAATTATTGCGTATCAGCAAACAATGATCTCGGTTCCTGCTCTCTCTCTGGCCATCCTGGCCGCCGTCCAGGTCGTCGAGTCTGCCTCGGCTGGCTGTGGCAAGCCCCCCCCTTCCTCGGGCACCAAGTCGACGACGGTCAACGGCAAGCAGCGCCAGTACATTCTCCAGCTGCCCAACAACTACGACGCCAACAAGGCCCACAGGGTGGTGATCGGGTACCACTGGCGCGACGGATCCATGAACGACGTGGCCAACGGTGGCTTCTACGATCTGCGGTCCCGGGCGGGCGACAGCACCATCTTCGTTGCCCCCAACGGCCTCAACGCCGGATGGGCCAACGTGGGCGGCGAGGACATCACCTTTACGGACCAGATCGTAGACATGCTCATGAACGACCTCTGCGTGGACGAGACCCAGTTCTTTGCTACGGGCTGGAGCTATGGCGGTGCCATGAGCCATAGCGTGGCTTGCTCTCGGCCAGGTAATATTGATTTTGCCATCTCGTCTTTTTTCTTCTTCTCTTTCTTCCCCTTGGCCTTCTTTTCTTCTCTTCTCTTCTATTCTGCTCTTTTGTTTCCCCGTCATTTACCCCCACAAAGAAACGCCTGGACAAGCCAGTGACATCTATTAATATATATGAATGCAGACGTCTTCAAGGCAGTCGCGGTCATCGCCGGGGCCCAGCTGTCCGGCTGCGCCGGCGGCACGACGCCCGTGGCGTACCTGGGCATCCACGGAGCCGCCGACAACGTCCTGCCCATCGACCTCGGCCGCCAGCTGCGCGACAAGTGGCTGCAGACCAACGGCTGCAACTACCAGGGCGCCCAGGACCCCGCGCCGGGCCAGCAGGCCCACGTCAAGACCACCTACAGCTGCTCCCGCGCGCCCGTCACCTGGATCGGCCACGGGGGCGGCCACGTTCCCGACCCCACGGGCAGCAACGGCGTCAAGTTTGCGCCCCAGGAGACCTGGGATTTCTTTGACGCTGCCGTCGGAGCGGCCGGCGCGCAGAGCTCGACGACATAAGCCCGAAGGAAAAAAAAAAAAAAAAAAGAGAGGGATAGCGCAGCACACAGACCTGGCAGACTGCTCTCCAAAGTTGGAAGCCGGGGAACTGGTGCAGGAGAAGATGGGCAGGGAGATGGGCCGGTCAGACGTGCTGCGGAAGCGAGAGCACTTGCCAGGGCTCAAATTAGTGGAAGGGACACTATATCTGAGAGGAGAGAAAGGGCTTCGGTGGGAATTGAGACAGAGAGAGGAAAGGATAACGGGAAGCGGAAGCGCGCTCGCGTGTCATGAGAGCTTTGAGAAGAAACCTTGGTTGCACGACGTCAGAGATCAGTCAAGTACATAGCTTACCAGTACTGGCCTGAGTACCTGAACCTTCCACTTCTGCCCCCTTCCAAGCGCAGGCGACGCGTGGGCTCCCCTAATCCACCCAAGCTCCGTCTATGCTATAATTATACCGTGCTACATCAGCGTAGCAGGAGCGAACCGATCGATTCGCGTGGTCTCATGATGCTACTCGATCGTGATCAGCCGACCAGATCCCGGGTCGGCAGCGCTTTTTTCTCTCCCACTTTTCACCCCTCAACCCCTCTCCATTTGGGCTGGGCTCCCCTGGTCAATGAAAAAAAGCAGCCTTGGATTTGCTGTCCAATTTGGAACAGGGACTTTCAGTTGCCCCCCCCCCCAAAAAAAAAAAAAAAACAAAACCTCCCACCGGGGTTCTGTTGCTGAGTCGACCCGAGTAAGAGTTGTTTTGTTTGTCTCATCCCGTGACGACGTCGAAGATCTGCAGATTCCCGTAGTAGTCGCCAATCGCGAGCTTGGTCCCGTCGCTGTTGAACGCTGCCGCCGTGATGGTTGGGCCCGTCCAGGGGAACTCTCCCCTGAACTTGCCCGTCTGGACGTCCATGACGTCGAACCCTTCCTCGTTGCGGCAGGCCAGGTAGCGGCAGTCGGGCGAGATGGCGAGCGGCCACCCCTCGCCGAGCCGGACGGCGTCCAGGTTGTAGTTGTGCACCCGCCCGCTGTCGAGGAACCACAGGACCACGTCCCTACCCCAGACCGTCACCACCAGCTTGCCGTCCCCGGACACCTGCAGGAGTTTCGCCGGCGCCCGGGCCCCGATCTCGATCTTGTCGAGCGTCCGGCCGGTGGTCACGCTCGTCACGCGCACGAACCCGTCCCGGCCCGCGCTCACCAGCGCCCGCCCGCCCTGCTCCGACACGGGCAGGAACGCCAGCTGCGTCACCTCGGCCTGGTGGTGCATCAGCACGCTGACCACTCTGAGGTACGTCTCCCTCGCCCGCGGGACCTGCACCACCACGACCCGGCTCGGCTCGAGCATCGACACGCCGGCCAGCAGCACCCCGTCGGCGCTCCACGCCACGGGCGCGCACACCGGCGCGTCCTGCTTGGCCAGCCGCTCCCGCCGCGCGAGGTCGTAGAACTCCAGCCGGCCCATCAGCGTCCCGTTGGAGTCGTACGGGCTCGTGCTGGGCAGGAGGAACGGACAGGCGACCACCAGGGGTTCCGGCGCCGAGGCGGAGGCGGGCTTGAGGGCGAACCCGCCGTTGAGCCGGATTCCGTGGCTGGACCCGCCGGACCCGACGGGGTCCTGCAGCCGCTGGCCCGTGGTGGCGTTCCACACGAGCAGGCCGAACACGCCCTGGCGGCTGAAGGCGCGCGAGTTGACGGCCTTGGGTGCCATGGCTATCAGGTGGCTGCCGGCGGGCGAGAAGGCCAGCTGCATGATCTCGGTCTCGAGGTAAGGCCGCAGCGCGCCCGCCTTGACAAAAACCATGGTCGTGATGTTCTCGGGCGGACCCGCCGGCTCCTCCTCTGTGGGTCGTCCCAGCGCCGTTGCCGGGCGCTGCTGGTCGTGCTTTGCTGGTCCGTCGGCATGGCGGGGCCGGGCACCTCGAGACTCTGCTCGAGGCTCTGCTCCAGGTCCGCCGTGAAGCGCGGTGGGAGTTCGGTGGCCATGGCTGGCTGGTGCGGGCTCACGGCTTCTGTATGTATGTATGTATGTATGTACAGTAAGTACATACATACAGTACAAGATCCAAAACGCTGAGGTGACGCCGTTGAACTATTGCCCGTCCTTCTGTGTGTGCATGCTGCGCTGGTGTCGTACAGCTTATGCCACTCGCTCACTAGTTACCGTGCAAAAGCCTAGGCTGATCCCAAGGCGGAGAGTAATGGGGTAATCGACGATAAACGCGTCCCGATTGCCGGGCGGCATGATCTATGTCAGCTGGCTCAGCTGGCTCAGCTGGCACAAGTGCAATTTCATTGGGAGTTTGGATGCAGCGGAGTTGGAGTTAGAACCGAATGAGAGCAGCCCGCCAAGAGAGGCTCAGGCTTGTTTTTGAGCTGACATTTCTCCGGTTAGTCCGGCTAGCCCCCATGCCGCCGAGGAAGAGATTCAAGAGTTCGAGTAGTGGGGCCGAGATTGTATGAACTTGGTCTGCAGAGACAGAGAGGTTCGAACATAGACAAAGGAAACCATGTGCCATGTATGTAATTGTTGCTTTAGCAAGAGCAACTCGGTAGAAAAGAGCACCGAGCGGTGGTGTGCCCCCCCCCCCCCTCTCCCAACCCGGCATCTTCTCCGGTTTGATCCTGGACCGGAATGGAGACGATCACAGTGGAGCAGTGTTCTGTTGCGCTTCAGATACGGAGTAGTCGGGATGGCAAACTCCACGTACGGATTCCTGCTGAGGAGCCGATCACTTATACGCATCTCACAGGGCATATCACAGCCTGATCTCTGTAGCGATTTCTAAGCCTGAGCATCGGTGTTGGCAGGCTACCTGCTGCTGATGTGCTGGATGGCAGTAAGCCACTTTTGTTCGTCAGACCTATGGCGGGATTGTCAGCGACATCTGCAAGCAAATGGGAAGCAGTACGGACAACTCACTTGTCGAACTTGAGCAGCTTCCCCAGCACGGGTACTAACTGCGCCCGCAGCCGGTTGTCCTTCTGCTCCAGGAACTGCAGCAGGATCGTCTTCAGATACATGGTGTCCTGGTTGCCGCCGCCGCCCTGCTGCGATCCTGTCCCGCTCACGCTGCCGGACCGCGTCGAATCCATGGAACTCCGGTGGGAGCTAGCGGCAGCCGGCGACGACAGCCTGGACTGCAGCGACTTGGCCTCCTTGGCGAGCTTGTCATACCGCAGCCGGTAGTCATCCAGCGCGCGTCGCAGTTCGGCGTTCTTCTTCTCCATCTCCCGGACCTGCTGCTCCGACCCGTCCAGCGTCGCCCTCAGGTTCGACACCGTCGTGCGCATCTCGGCGACCTCCGTTTCGGCCCGGTCCTCGTCCGCCTCCAGCTCCTCCCTCCTCCGCCGCCACTCCCGCTCCCTGTGCTCCAACTCGTCCTTCTCGCTCGCCAGCGCCTTGACCTCCCTCTCCAGGTCCCGGACCCTCTGCCGCAGCTCCTCCGTCTCCCTGGCCTTGCGCCGCGCCAGCGCGCTCGACTCGTCCTCCAGCCGGTCCCGCTCCTCGATGGCCGCCTCCATCTTGGCGCGCATCTCGCGTACCTTGCTGTCGGCCCGCTCGTCCACGTCCGCCAGCAGCCGGCGCATCGTCTCGGTCTCGCGCGTGCGCTCGCCCAGCATCTTCCGCGCCTCGGCCAGCTCCTCGTCGAGGCTCTCGCACTGCGCCTGGCTTTCTTTGAGCTGGACGCTCAGCTCGGCTGTCTGGTCGCGCATGCTACCCAGAAGGCTCTGCGCCTTGCTGTACTGGCTCGCCTTGAGCTCGAGTTCTTCGCGAAGGATGGTCTGTTCTTTCTTCAGGCGGGCCGCCTCATCCTCGAGCTCGCTGATGCGAGGGCGCAGCTTGGCTGCTTCGTCTTGGATCCGTTGGAGCTCGCGGGTCGCCTTCTCCTCGCGAGCCGAGATCTCGATCTTCTCGGCTTCGGAACGCCGGAGGTCGCGTCCTGCGATGCGCTTCTCATCTTCGAGGCGGAGCCGCGCGTTGGTTTCTTGCGTGACTTTGTCGTTGAGCGTCCTGATTTCGCCTTCGCGGTCGGACGCGAGGCGCTGCGCCCGGCTCAACTCCGCCTTGAGCTCCTTCTCGCGCTTCTCGAGGTTGCGCAGCTCGGCCGTCTTTGCCGCCAGTTCGTCACGTGTGGCTTTGAGTGCGGCCGAGTCTTGCCGCAGGCTCTTGAGTTCGGGCTGCGCCCTCTGCAGGACTTCCCGAAGTTCCGTGAGATCCTTGTACCGGGTCTGGGCCAATTGCTGCGCGGCAGCCAAGTCGGACTGCAGTGTCGCAGACTTCATCTTGAGGTTTTCAAACTCCTCCTTCAGAGACTCATGCTCGCTCTGAAGTTCCGTGTTGCCTTTGGCTGCGGATGCCGAGCTTTCAACCTCCTTCTCGAGCTCCGCGATACGTTCCTTTAGCGCTCGTTTTTCTGCTTCTAGCTCCTTGATCCTCTCCTTTGCTTCGACGTGATCCTGACCAATCGTCATCAGATTCTCTTGAAGGTTCTCAATCTCCTCTCGCAGGTCCTCTTCCGTCTTGCGCTGTTTCGATAGCCTCTCTATCCGCTGATCCTTCTCCGCCAATTCCTCTTGCAGACGGGCCAACTCTGCCTGCAGCTCATCATATGCAGATCCTTCTACTGATGATAAAGCCGGCTGGTCTCCGGTTGACGCCTCGCTGGGAGTAGGCTCAGTAGCGGCAGTAGCTGCCGAAGCGCCACCCTTCTTCTTTTTCTTGTTCCTCTTCTTGCCGCCGCCAGCTGGGGGAGGAGCCAGAGATTCTCCTTGGGTTGGCGCCGAGCTTGTGGGAGAAACAGCAGGAGCCGGTGCCGACTGTGTTTGTTTGATGAGCTCCTCGATCCTGGATTCATCCTCAGCCTTGGCCTTCTTCAACGCCTCGATCTCCGACGTGAGATTCTTGATCTTCTCATCCAGGGAAGACTTGGCCTCGCCTGCCTTCTTCAACTCGATCTCCAGCTCCTTGCTCCGGTTTTCCGAGGTGGTGAGCTGAGCTTCTTTCTCTTTAACTGCCTCGGCGGCTTCGCCTTTCGTTTTCTCGACCTGCGCTTCAAGATCTCTCAGCTTGGTCTGCGCCTTATCCAGACGCTCGCTAAGAGTTGAGATCTCCGTGTTCCTGGCCTCCAGTTGTCTCTCGACGGCCGCCTTCACCGCAATGGCATCTCTAGTTTCGCTGAGCTCCCTCGTAGTGTTCTCGAGGCTCTCAACGAGGCCGGCGCTGTGTTCCTTGGCAACAGACAGTTCCTCCTTTAGATTCTTGACTTCGGCTCGGAGCTGCTCGACCTCTTCCGACTTCTTCTGAACTTCCGCTTGAAGCTGGGGAATCTCGTCATCAAACGAGAAGAAAGTTTCCCCGCTTTCGCCTTCCGCAGGCTTCTCCCTTGGTGACTCGGCTTTCTTGTCGCTGGTCGTCTTCTCCTCCGCAGGAGCTGTGCCCTTCGTCTCTGGTGTAGGGGCCTTTTCTGGCTGGGCAATTTTCAGAGCGGTAAGTTCTTCCCTCAATCTCGCCAGCTCCTTATCCGCCTCGCCTGCCTTCTTCTTGTAAGTCTCCTTCTCGCTTGTTACGCGTTTCAGCTCCTCCATGACCATGTCGCCTTTCAGGTTGATCTGGTTCAGATATTCCACGAGGGCTTCGGGATCCCTGATGGATGTGAGCGGGGTGTTTTCCTTGAGGGCCTTCTCGAATGGTTCTATGGACTTTGCTCGGCTGTGTGCAATGCGGTAGGAGCGTAAGAGTTCTAAAAAGTCAGTCTTGGGGTCCTGGAAGGATGGGCCAGCTGGGGCAAGGGCCGTGCGAACCTGGGTATGTGTTCTCCAGCCTTTCGAGTTTTCGTAGTCGAGCCCGCACTTCTGCAGGCAACTCCGATGGCGCCGGTGTGGCGACAGGCTGGCCCCGATCCGCGTTCTCGGCACCGGCTTTGCTTGCCACTCCATTATCGCCGGCAGAGTCGCTAGAGGCTTCGTTGACGGAAGTGCCAGCACTGGGCTTCGTTGCGTCGTTCTGGGAACCGCTAGCTTTCGCATCTTTGTCTACAGAAGATGGGGTTGCTACCCGCGTAGGGCCGTTCGAGTCGTCCATATCGTCGATGACAAAAGCGGCCTCAAAGACAGCGGGATCCGGGTTGGCTCCCTCGCCATTGCCATTGCCATTGCCGTTCTTGCCTGTGAGGTCTTCACTCGCTTTCTTGGCTGGCCTAGAGCGCCGGGCCGGGGATTGAGTTCCTGCGGTGCTCGAAGATCGCGACCGGCGGGTTTCTGCGCTCGGGTGTGTCGACGCAGACCTGTGCGATTCCAGACTTGCTCGTTGCCTCGCTTGTTCTTCAGCGATCGTGCGATCAATTGCGCCCTTGAGCCTCTGCCATGACCATTGTCAGTTCCGGCGGCGGGGGGGTTAGTTGTGGGAAGCTGCGGCCTTCTACATACCTGGAACATGGTTGCGGTTTACCGGCGATCCAGAAACAGCTGCAAGGTCTCGTTGTCCTTTTCAACGTGTTGCGCAGATCGGTTGCTTCGGTGCGCAGTGGACACCATTCCCATTCCCACTGGAGCGCACTGTCTGTAACACAACTGAGGGAGGGTCCCGAGGCAGCGAGATGGCAAAACAGCTGATAATTTCAGTCAAGAAACAAGAAGACGAAGCGTTACTTCAATTCGTGTTCAGAACAGCTTCGCCATCCCTGCTGGATCCTTGGGAGCTTTTGATGTGGATTTGCGCTGCCGCTTAACTAACCGTACGAAGAGATTCACATTCAACGCCCGCCCAGATGTCCTGCCCTGGGCTGCATGGGACCCCTGTCGCTGAACGTGTGATGAAACTGCCGCCGGCAGCAACCATGTGGAGTAAACCAGCGCCCCGGTTGCAAATAAATGTTCCGTATGCAACTACGGATTACTGTACACGAGTTATGACTACACAGTACGGATTAGTACGTAGTATTTGGTGTAAAATATGATCATCGGATAACTCCATACCTGAGCAGCCTACGTCTGATTTCGACATATGAGAGGATGCCGATGCCTATTAACCTCGTGTCACAAACATGCGCGTGTCTTCAAAGCTACCGCTGATACTTGGATGTGCTATTCTCTGATTTTCATGTGACATAACTAGTTAAAAGCAGCAGACTGGAAGTCGTGCGTTGCTGCAGGACCAAGAACACCCTGTTTCTGCATATCGTTATAAGCGCACCCATGAGGTCACCGTGCACAAGCTTTTGAGCTTCCCTGTCATCCTTGGCTCTCGTGTGTTGTCACCTCCGTGACTGGGGGAGGCGAGCTGCAGCATCCGCCATCACCGCAGAACAACCGTGATCGGTTGTCTCTGGCGAGCCAAATACGCCTTCCTTTAAATATCCCCCCCTAATTCTTCCGCTCCGTCTTTTCTCATTGCTTCTTTCGCACGTCCGACTTTCGGTTCCAGCAAAGATGGTTTCATTCTGGCCATGGGGGGTAAGTAGTCTTTCCCACCGGACTCAGGCGGCGGTGAGAGGCCACAGTCGCGAAACACTAGGACTAACGAGAGCTCCTGCTATAGAAGCATGATTTCTCTCCGGCTTCCTTTGAGAAAGCCCTTTCCGCTCTTGCTGCCAAGATCACAACCACCCAAACGCGGCTCGACCAGACTCGGGCGAAATCCAGACGGGTCAGGGTTCTAAGCACGCTATATCTGGGGTTTGCATACTTGGTTTATGGAATTGTCTTGATTCTGGTGGTGGGATGGAGGAATATGGGACCTTGGGAATGGACAGGCATGGCGGGAGGCCCGATCGTCATCACGGCAGTCCGCACCACCACCGACGCCCTCTTCGAATACCGCATTGAGAAACTCAACGCGCGGCTCAAAGAGTACCAAGCAGAGCGAGCCAAGACTATCCAGAAGCTGAAGGATGCAACCAAGTACGACTCTACACTCGAATTGCTGGAGAAATACGGCGGGGTCGAGAACAAGCAGAAGAAGGAGGGAAAGGCGACCGAGGAAAGCGGCGACGCGGGTCAAGAAGAGGGAAGAGGCAAGGCGAAACACCAAGGATTGCCGCAACGTACAAACATGCCACCACCACCCACTGCGAACATCCAGCGACCAGCTGTACCCGGCCCCAGCATGCCCCAGCCCAGGCCACACAGCCGGCTAGGCGCACCGTCCCAGCCGGAACTAGCCCAGCTCGACATGGACACATCAGCCGAGTTTGCACCGAATGCGTTTGACGGAAGGTCCCCACCCGCGTTGATGCAATATCCGCCAGCGACCGTGGCTCCTCCGGCCGAGTCGCACTGGTACGACCGCATCCTCGATACTCTGCTGGGCGAGGACGAGACGGCAGCCAAAAATCGAATTGTCTTGATCTGCTCGAACTGCCGCCTCGTTAACGGGCAAGCGCCACCCGGGACCAAGTCATTGTCCGAGCTGGGGATGTGGAAGTGCATGGCTTGCGGCGCTCCGAACGGGGAGATGGACGAGGGCAAGCGAATTGTGCGGGAGGTGTTAGGAGCACGCGCCGCAGAGGTCAAGGCTGAGACAGCAGACGATGATGCGAGTAGAAGCTCAAGCGACCTTGTTGAGGTGGAGAAGGATACGCTCGAAGCCAAACCGGAGAAGAGTTCGGGTGCCGAAGGACCAAGGAAACGGAAAGGACAAGGGGCTCAATAATCGCCCCCGTTCGTTGTTCACTCACTCGTTTTCTTTCTTTCTTTGTCTGTTTGTTGTTTGTATGTCTTTGGGACCACAAGAAACACTTTTGCTTTGCCACGAATCATTGACCTTATACCCGTCGAACAGGCTGCCTTGTTTCACAATCAGACCATATTGTTCATCTGTTTACCCTGTCCACAGCTATACGATGGAAACTCAAAGGTATCACAAGTGTCATACCAGCGGTCTGGAAAGTATAAAAAAGAACTTCGCTTTCGATTGTAAATATTTCGGTACAGTCAGATCGGTTGCCTCCACGTTGACGCACTTCACAGACACACACAGGCAATGGCGTACGACCGATACAACCTATACGGGTCATCTCCGTACGGTGCCACCAATGGTTATGGTGCCCCCTTTAGGACGGAGGACCGAGAATATGGCCAGGAACACCGTGGGAGACATTGGGATCCATATCATCAATCTTCCCGGCCTCGCGACAGGCACCGCGACCGTGACCGCGACCGTGACCGTGACCACAGGCGCCGTGAGCGAAGCCGGCCCCCTGAAACAGGCTATACGCGCCCAGCACCTCGGCCGGAGCGTGATCCTCTCTACGGTGATCCTTTCACGAGAGGTGGGGGACGCGATTGTGCCGGCGGCGCTGCCCGAGCGGGCGTGCCCGTGGACGACGAGTTCTACCGCAGCGTCCGTAAGCACGTGAGATCGAGGATGAAAAACAACTCGGGCCTTTCCCCCGGGCAGTTCGACAAGCTGTTTGCCGAGGTCATGAACGACATGGGATATGCGTCCTTGGATGACGGCCCGACGGCGCCTCGTAGAGCAGGAGGAGGCGGGGAAGCAAGGACGGATTATGACAGCTACATCCCGCCTGGATCCGGGTATGCGCCCGGCGCTCGCGGTGCTAGGGTTTACCCCGACGGCAGGCGGCAGCGGCCGACCGCGCCGAGGCAGCCGTTCCAGTATGAGTATGTGGGAACGACGGGCCCGGATGGCGAGATCATTGATGGGTACGAGAAATGAGTCCCAGTAGGGCCTTGTCATCTCGCAGATAAGCACAGGCCATGAAGGTGAGAATTTTTTTTTTTTTTTTTTTTTTTTTTTTTTTTTTTTTTTTGCTTTTGTTTTTGCGATTATTAAAGTTGTTTCATGCTTCGGGCTGCAAATGCCCTGGTTGGGCCGCAGGTGAGCAAGACAAATCATAAATATATTAGGTCAACAATTTCGTAAATAGCAACAAGATCTTATTCGTTATTAGTTTTGTTGCACCTTCTGTGGCTTCTTGTGTTGGATTGCCCGTAGCCCAATTGCTAATTAAAGTGTCGCGGTACGAAAAGCACCGTGTCGGTCCACGTCGTCGTCGAAATGTGGTCCGGGGCGCCGCCTGAAGTGTCCAGGCCAGTTCTGAGGTGGCCATCTGGCATGGCTTGCGATTAGTCGGGCCTGATGCGACCTCGGTGATGGCATCTCCAGAGCGAGTCGTTTCCGTCTCCTCATACTGACCTATTGGAAGGAGCTCCTTTGCCCGAGCTGCCTGTTTCCGCTCACCACGTGGTTGTTCACCAAAGCACGGCGAAGATGGAAAGCCGGGCAAGCACTCCCACACAAGATTCGCTCCTTCCATTAGCAGCCAAAAAGCTGTTTGCCCTACCCACCGAAGCCACGAAAGCCACCTTGAAACCGGCCACGAAAGCCCTGATTATTCAATCTGCCTTAGCCGACTCGGTGCAGCCCACACAGGCAAGGCCACAAATGTGCATCTCTCTTATTTGGCCGATTTCCCACCCTACCATTCTTCCGTGAATCTTCGTGCCTTGCCACCCAAGTTTCCTCTCATGGCCAAACACAATGCCTATTCCAGTATATTTTACCTTTCCCTTCTTCCCCTCGTGGGAGTTTCCTTCTCTTCCCTCCCAGGTTTTCTCTGCCAGGTGAACTGCCCTCCATGACCTTGTTCGATCTTCTTTTCATTACCTTCTTCCCAATGTTTGAGACTATCTTTCACATCCCTCAAGGCGTCGCAGCTGTGCTGCAAGAGAAACTCAGGCAACATGGACCCCCGCGACGACCCAAGTACCACCACCACTACCACCGACTACGATTCAGGTGATAGTGTAAGCGTGGACTACGTCTATGAGGGGGAGAGGTGCCCGGGAGAAAGGAGGACAAAAGCGGCGAGCCCCAAGAGGAAGAGATCTCCCAGACCGAGACCCCGCGGGCCTGCAAGATGTACTTGCGGAGCCGGTCAGAGTCGGGTGCATGACGATGACGAGATTACTGTCTTCGAAGAGACCTCGGGTACCGAGGAGGAACGGAAACACCAAAAGCTCGCAGTGAAACCTAGATCATCTGGGTCTGCGACTGCTCCGGGATGCCATTCCAAAGAGCGCCATAAGGTTGACAAGCCGAAGGCAACCGGGGGCAGGAACCGGCGCGAGCCGTCTCCCTACATCGAAGACTATCCTGACGAACCTGCACGACCGGCAATTCTTTTGAGGGAACACAAGATCATGAGGAGGTCGTCGACCTCCGAGACGAAGCGTGTGAGGCCCTCCAAAGAACGCTCGTCTTCATCTGGCTCCCGCGGTAGGTCCCCGTCAGATGAACCCCCGCCGCCGAGGCCATCTCGCCGGTTCTCTAAAGAGTCTCCTCCACGCCCACGACATCACAAGCGGCACACCGATGTACACAGAACGCATCAAAGTGAGTTTATCCGATCCGAACATGCCATGCTGGAGATGCGGAGCTGACGCCAATTGGTAGGCAAATCGTCTGGCTCGGAAGCGCTCGACGACTTCCAATCCGACTCTGGTGGGCCTGACCCAGCTACGCGCCATCCACGCCGTGAGTGCCCGGAACCAGAGACCATGGTTTCTCGCAGCTCGGCAGGGAGTGGAAGTCGACAACCGAAATACTCCTCGTCCTGGCCACTGCCAGCCGGGGCCCACCTCCGTCAGAGGCGTCTCGGGCGTCATGACAATGCTTACGACAGTGGGAAGGAGAGCGAGGAGGAGCGGTATCACGACGACAGTAACTGTGAAGAGCACCACCGTCCAAGAGGCACTCGGGCGCCGTCGTTTCGAAAGAGGAATTCCGATCGGGAGCGGGTCCAAGACCGACAGTCATCACCGCCAGCAAGGCATGAACGCGCAGGCACGAGACCGTCTCCTCCTCGGCACCACCCAAGAACCGTTGTTAGTCATGCTAGCATGACAACGACGGACAATGGCTGCCGTTCTGTTGCCACATCGTTGTGCGAAGTGTGGCGTGGCGATACTGACGACTGGGAATCACCCTACACCTCGGCTAGCGAGGGTGATCATGAGACGGGCATCGAAGAGCCCATCAGACTCCTGCGGATGGAAGACCAGCCTCCGCGTAGCTCCTCCCCATGTCTGCTCCCGCCGCAAGGTGATCGAGGAGAATTCGAATTCCAGGCGCCAAATCGCCCTTTTCCTTCGAACCCCTACCAGTCATATAACCCTTCAACAATGCACACGAAGGAACCTTCCGCCGGTGCGATCCTTGCGACCTGCCGCAGCCCTGCATGGGTTCATCCGTCCTCCAACAGGATCCTTTTCCATAATGATGAAGAGCAGCCCCTGGCCTTGACCATGGAGCCAGATGTGATGACGGATGACGAGGGCAACACTCACGACCTGCGCCCTCAATCTCGAGCATCTCGCTGGCCGAGACCTGGGCCTCTACGAGGCTGGACACAGCCCCTCCCGCCGCGGTCTCGCACCGTCTCGCCGGTCTTCTCAGCAAGGGAAACACGAGAGTTCCTGTCGCCGAAGCCGACGAGAGCGGAGCGGTTTGATTTCGGCGCATGGGGTTGTGACCGTGCCTCGAGGAGCTCACTGGCTCTAGGACTGCTGTAGACCAGTATGACTCGCCCCTAAAGGGGGGGGGGGGGTTGTTGCCTGGTCCAGCGCCTGGAGCCTCATGGGGAATGGTTTCCGAGGCGTTCAGTAGAGAAAAAAGCTGTGGTGGCTCACGCTGCCTGATGTGGCGTTTGGGAGTTGGGGCGTTTTCTTTGCGAGATTGTGTTCTGAATTTTGGTTTTTCCCCCTCTGCATCATCTGGAGTTTGGAGTCTCAAGAATGATACGGAAATAGATTGGGCATCACACACGCACACACACACCCCTCACCCTTATTAATTATTGGAAAGATTCATTATTTTTTGGTTTCTGAATCGATTCTAATAATCGGGGCCATAAGAGACTGGATTGGGCATGGTATGACTTGGATAGAGAAAACCAGATTTTGCATGGGAAGGCGTTTAGGGAGGCAGATTGCGTCAGGGTTGGCTCTTAGACTGGCTGGGTTTCCGGGTAATAACTATGGGAAAGATCCTCGCCAAAAGTGGTTTGCCTACAAGCCGCATCCACGCTCGTTACCGCTATTTCCTTGCGTATCTTAGATCTTCTCTTCTCATAATTACAATTAGCACTACCATAGGTATAGCTGAGTTCTGCTAAAGATGCCTAATTCTTGAACTGTTCCTGGAAGTCACGCTGCTTTACGCCATTAATTATCAGTCACGTTAAGATAGCCAATGAACTAATTAATCTATATGTGCTTTATGTGTACCTCATTCTAGATCCCCGGACTAGAATAGCTCTGCAAGGAGCGGCCGAAGACATTCAATATCGTGATTTGTTCCCCATGCTTCCCTTGACCACGCCCCATTGCATCTGCCGAGTATGCACATGCAGTTGTACCGAACGGCGAGCGCCTGACCGTGGGGGTGTGGCAGTACAAGTTTTGATATGCCCTGGGCAGAACCCGATCAGTGCATTCAAGAACGTGGCCTTTACGAAAGCTGGAAGCTACTACAAAGTACAAGGACGCTCTTGAAACAAAGCCAACAGCGGTTTATTGAACTTGGAATGCCACGGTGCGGTCACAAGCTGTGCACAGCAGAGATGGCACTCGCAGCTCGCAGCTTGGTACACCTGACACATGAGTCTACATAGTATATAAAATGTGCTTGTGCGGCGTGGTTGTTGCGCTCCTGGCACCCAGTGGCCCTTCGTCAAGTTGCCTCAACTTGTTGAGAATCTTAGCTTTGCAATCGCGGAACAAGACTCTAACAAGGCCCTAATTAACATGTCCAAGTTCCTGAGCCCCTGGGAACGCCGCAAAGGCCTTCGCGTCCTGCTCAGCCGCGACTCACTGCAACGCGCGGCTGGCACAGAATCGGGTGCGTCGACCTCCTCAACCCCTGCGAGCCGGCCCGACCACAGCAGTTCCCGTCCTCATAGCAGCAGTCCAACTGCGGCCGCCCTCGACTCCCCATTCACCTACGGGGGCTCTTACGACGTGGATTCCGCCCAGCACGCCTCGCTCCCGCCGTACGAACACCGCACCACTTCAGACTACCCCTCGACCTCCTCCCCTGTCCCTCCCCCCTCCGGCTTCCAAGACCACTGGACATCCACGACGCCAACTGACGGAGGCGCCCTCGACCCGTCGACGTCGGCACACCGCACGCCTACCCAACCAACCGCCCCTCCCCGGAGCCCTTCACCCCCGTGGTGGTCTTCCCTGCCGGTTTACCTCCACCCGTACGTAAGCAGCGACACCGACGAACCAGATATTACTGGCACTAGCACCAGCGCTGCTGGCGGCGCCACTAGCACCGCTACTGCCTACGACCTCTCGACCGTCCACGGGCCGTCGCACACGCCTCCGTACCAGACGGTGTTGGCTTCGGAAGCCTACGACTCGTTCGTCGGTGGCACGAACTACGACGGGTCCGTGTTTGCTCCGGAAGCCTACGACTCGTTCGTCCAATACGATGATGAAGACGGCGGCACGAACTACGACGGGTCCGTGTTTGATTCCGCCTTCGACTCGTTCGTCCATTGCGGTGATGAAGATGGCGCCACGAACTACGGCGCCACGAACTACGACGGCACGAACTACGGCGGCACGAACTACGAAGGCACGAACTACGAAGGCACGAACTACGGCGGGTCCGTGTTTGATTCCGCCTTCGACTCGTTTGTCTATTGCGGTGATCAAGACGGCGCCACGAACTACGGCGTCACGAACTACGGCGGGTCCGTGTTTGCTCCGGAAGCCTACGACTCGTTCGTCCATTGCGAGGATGAAGACGGCGGCACTAACTACGGCGGGTCCACATCGACGACGGAGTACAGGTCCGGGCCACGGTACGGTGGTAGTGGTGGTGGCGGTGATGGTGGTGATGGTAGTAGCCACGGCGGTGAGGGCAGGGGCGGAGGAGGGAGAAGGACCAGCGCTGGACGCAGCAGCAGCAGGAGCAGCAGCCGCAGCAGCAGGAGGAGGAAGAGGAGGAGGATGGATTCGGATCTCGGGACCGGGCGTGATTCCGGGTGGCAGTCGGGGTCGGAAGGCCGGGGGCACGAAGCTGGTTATTGATCCCTAATTATCGCCTTCGTCTCGATATGTTCCTCTTGTGTTTCGTCAAGAAACATGAGAGTGGGGAACAGAATAACATGAATAAAATTATATATATATATATATATATAAAGAGGGAAGCCTAATCCGCACTGGTTGTGGAAGTCACGGCATTAGTTAGTCACATCGCATAATTACGTCAATACATTCTGTTTAGGGCGGGAAGTTTATTTCTTGCCCTGGGTTAATACCTACTAGAGCAGGTGGCTGGTATGTTACTCCAATTGTTTCTTCTCTTGCCAAGGATAATTACTGATACACTGGACCCGCCATCTAATGAGATAATTACCTAGGTACCTATCTCTCGGAGGAGATTTGCTTTGACATGAGCAATGACAATCAAAGAAAGAGAAAGGAACCCGGCTGAGGCTTGACATCACAACTAATACATAGACTTGAGGTGCATGTATGGAGGTCTTACCAAGGCGCTCATGCCAAGTACATACCAATTTGGGAGGCCATAGCCGGCATACCAAGTATCCAACTGCCAAGACTTGGGAAAGCCACAGCGATTTGGCTTTAGAGTTCTACATCGAGGGTGCGGCATGGCAAGTAACGGCAGTGTCATGGATCCGGTGGTGGCTGGTCTCCTGGTCTCAGATGCCCGGCCTCGTTACGCCAAGGATGCTCATCAACTATGAGCCTCAAAACAGTCAGAATACTTCCCTCTTTGTCTTTCTCCTCACTGTTTCGCTAAGACTAGATAGAGAGGAGGCCACCCTGCAAGACATCAACCGAACACTCGAGCGCGTGCCTGACGACCGCTCCCCACGTTAAGCTGACCGTCGCCCACTTGCGCGCACTCGGCCTGGCCCACGACGACATCAACCGGGAGAACGAAGGTCATGGCGGCGCCCGACGGATCCCCCCCCCCCGTCCTCGACGAACTTCGCCTCCTGCCTCCCCTTTGGCCGCCACCCGCTGCCCCTCGGCACCCAGGGCTGGGACGACGGCGTCGCCACCCACTCGAGGCCCGAGCACGACCTCGTCGCCCTCGACAGGCTCCGCGAGTGGTTCACGGACCACGGACTCCGTGGTTTGAGTGACGAGCCTGAAGGTAGAAGAGTCGCAACTGATCATGGACTTTGGTAATTACGTATATTAATTAATTATATGGCGACGGTGACAACGGCATCTCTGCTGCTCGACTCTTTGATTGGGTTGTTGAATGTGGAAAAAGCCAAGGACAGCCTTTTAGTCGCTTGACCTTTGGGGGAGCTGTTAATATCTTGTCGTTGCGACTCTGCAACACGACCTTTATTGCCGCCGTTGCTGTGGTTTTGATATACTCGGGTGGCTTGGGCAACTGAAAGAGAGCACCGCTTCGCATTTAACTAAAAAGTTTAATATCTCGTGTTTTTCAAGAGCGTGTCTGGCCAGCATCCTGCCAGGTGAGAAAAGGTCTTCGGTCGCTGGTCTTGTGCCGCATCGCTAATCAGTACAACACAGCTCACCAAGGATGCTCTTCCTTTATTAACGCTTAGAGAGCTCACTTGTGTCTGGCCAGAGCTGACGAATTCAGCCGCCTTTTTTTTGTGGTAACTAATTACCTTTTGAGCTAAAGAAATGTCCAGATGTGTTGAAGTAACTGGATAATTAGTCAGTGGCCAGTCTCAACCATTACACCTCCTGACGCTCTTGTTTGTTGCAGTCAATAATAACCCTTTGTTTCGAGCTTTGTCATTTAATTAATTATGGAGCTCCATAGTCACGCCCAAGTGTTCAATGCCAAAAAAAGGCATGTTCACCGGAACACGGAAGTATTCACAGAACACTGCCACGAAGACAAGTTCCAGGGTTATAAAGATGAACATGCCATTCACCGTACTCTGAGCCTATGTGCAACACCCAGAACATCCATGATATATTATATTGGTGCTAGAACTCTGCAGTAGTTCTCGCACCTCTCAGGCTCGGACACGTAATTACACCGCTTCGTTGAGGGTTCGTACCTTCAAGATCAACCGCAGACCATGCCGCACAGCACGAGTACCAGGCCGACCCGAACAAGGGATCATACGAGATCCGGCAGAGGAGCAGAAGATTACCAAAGCTCACCCCCGGAATCTCGCCATTACTCTCCTCCCCTGGACCGCCACTCCTATTCTTCCCGAAATGCAGACCTCTACAACTACCGGGGTATAATCGATGGCCGCCTGCACAGCTCGCCCGAGCCATATGACATCGACGACGAGATTTTGTCTCCGACCCCTCGTTATAATCTGGCTCGTTTTCTTGGAGACCACCAGCAGGAGCAATACAGACTTCCCACATCCCCGGCCCTCTCGGACCACACCAGACCATCATCTCCGGTTCACGAAGCCAACCATGCGGATTCCAGAAGTGGCGAGACACCAGGTAGTCCTCGCTCTGGCTGGGAACTGATGCCCTACCACGACCCAAATGCTGCCAATAGGGCATCATCCCCAGGTGCTTCTTCGGATTCCACCCTCGTGAACCAGCTGCCAAGGCTAAGTGTCGAATCCGACTCTCCTCCTCCTGCCCATCGACAACGCCGCGAACGCCGTTTCGGAACCCGAAGCCCTTCGTACCCCGACTATTATCCGCGCAGCCAGTCCCGCGCTTTCGACACGCGGAGAAGGGATTCGAATGATACGCTCTCCTCCAGTCCCCGTCGGTACTCCGCCGCCTCCCGCAGTCCCTCCCCGTCGCCTCGCAGCTCCATCTCCTACCGGGCAGCCCGGTACAGCCAGGCAGCCTCGGCTGGAGGACGATCGTCCCGAAGGAGCACAAGAAGCCGCGACCGCCACGCGCGGAGCAATGGCAACAACAACAGCAGCGAGGAGCTCCGCCCGATCAACACCTCGGCGGGCAGGACCACCTACATCTATTACCCTAGCGGCAGCACCGTTCAAGTTGACGGCCCCGTCGAGTCCGACTACTACGAGCCGCCCAGCCCCGAGTACCCATCCGGCCGTCACATCATCAACCTGGCCCCGAGAAGACTTCGACGTTGAACACACACACCCATCCCTTCCCCCGCGTCCCCCCGGGGGGTTTGCATTGCTGCCATGCGCTTTCCACTCAGCTGGACTGGGTGAGGTGGTTGAGCTTTTGACTTGCAGATGATTAGTTTTAAGCAACGTTGAACGTTGTGCAAATACGAAATAGACCGTTGCCTTATGAAGAGGTTTTCAGTCCTCCTACTAGTAGTGACTTCGTAGACAATCATATCTAGGTCTGTTCGGGCTCGAGCTACTCACTGTTCTGAACCTCGTTACGATGTGTGCGTGTAACATCCCTATATTTAAGTATTCCTGCCAAGGAGAGGTATTGTAACCCCATCGTGGGTAGGAGTGTCCAAGAACAGGTCGCTAGATGAGGCGAGAACTCGGCTTGTCCCCGAGGAACACATCATATCATTCATTGGACACAAAGATTTTCAGCAAACACAGAACTTACCAATGACACTATTCATGCACATAATTACGCATGTATATATATATACATATATATATAATTATACACCTATCATCCAAGCTTGGTGACGTGGACATCATCCTGCTTACCAGGGCAGTATATCCCACCTGTACAGAGTAAGAAGCGTTCACACCTTTCTTTCTTGAAACAAACCATTTCGGCCAGGCAAGCATAACTGAATCACGATCAATATGAGCGAGCAACCTGACAGCAAGAACGCCAACGAGGGACAGACGGGCGGCTCCACGCCCGCCCCGCCAGCTCTTCGTCGCGGGGCTGTCTCCGTCCAGAACCCTGTTGAGTACGGCAAGCTGAAACCCCACCTGGATGACAAGGGCAACCTGATGCAGTACAAGGAGGAGGAGAAAGCTAAGAAGTAGGCTCTCCCCCGCCCGCGTCCATGGTAACGGGGGGGTTGGCGGCGTTGGCGGGGAAGAAGAGACCAAGAGCAAACAGTAAATCGGAAGAGCACAGAAAACATCAAATAAAGAGCAATTAATAGTGAAAAGCACCGGTAATTAATCCGTCTCTGCTTTGACGTTAACAGTGGTTGATAGGTTGTTTTGGTAGCACGGAGCTGAGAGATGCATGTTCATCATCTTGCGATTGCCCCCCATCAGTAGAAGTGAGGGCAACCAGATCCCCCCCAAGAGAGGAGCAAAAAATTATACACGCCTTCCTATCCCTTTCTCTCCCCCTGAACCCCCCTAAGAAGTCCCTCATCACCGAAACTCCGTTGGCCTAATCCGGATCCCAAGGTATCATCGACTCCCTCTCTCAACCGCGTAATTATCCGAGTCAATATTAATAACCCCCCAAGCGCCTTGTCAACAATAATAAACAAAACAATGAAGATAATAATAATAATACACTTCCTTTCTTTTCAGCTTTGATAACTTTTTGCGCGCCCTCCCTTTTTTTTCCAACCCTCGTCGTATTAGTCTTGTTCTTTTTGTTTTCTCTCTCGTCTCACTCCCAACCCGTGACGACCCGCCCTCTGCCCGCAGCAGCGGCCGCCCGCCCCATCAGCAGCACCTCGAGGCCCTCCATGCGGCCGCGCAGCGCCCCGTTCTCGGCCTCGAGCCCCCGGTTCCGCCGCTCCAGCTGCAGGATGTACTCGGTCGCCCGGGCGAGGATGGTGGCCTTGTTGAGCTTGGCCGCTCCGGGCCCGCCGCCGCCGCCGTTCTGCGTCGTCGTCGTCGTCGTCGTCGTCGTCGTCCCCATGCCGTCCTCGTCGCTCGCCGGCCCGCCCTCCTCCGACGCCGCCGTGGCCCGCTGCGCCAGCTGCCTAAGCGAGGGCACGGCGTCGCGGAGCCGGGCGATCTTGTCGTTGAGGTTGGTCCGGTACCGCTTCTCGATCATATTGTGGGCTGACTTCTTGGGGCCGAGGGCCGGGGTGGTACCGGTGGTGTTGCTGCTGCCGTGTTTTGTCTTGGCGGTGGAGGCGGTGGTGGATGCTCGGCGGGCGGTTGTGGCTGTTGTTGTGGCTGTTGCTGCTGCTGCTGTTGACCTGGTGGTTGGCACCTTCGAGTCCGAGAGGGCGCCGGTTGACGGCTTGCGCCTGGATTCGCGGGAGGGGTACCGTTTTGTCGCTAGCCTGTCGGTCTCTGCAATACTAGGGAGACTAGAGGGGAGCTGTTGCTGTTGTTGCTCTTGTTGCTGCTGCTGTTGTCGGTGTTGTTGTTGTTGTTGTTGTTGTTGGTCGGGAATGGATCCCTGCATAATTGGAGGCATTTCGGGGATGGGTGTCGAGGCGTCGACTGCTGATAAGGACAGGTTCAAGGGGTTGATGGCCGGGCTCAAGGAAGCACTTGACGGCTCGGGGCACGAGGAAACTGTCTGGCACCCAAAGAGATTCTCGGGCTCGGGGGAGAGCTCTACGCCGTCCCAAGCAGGCCACGAGTCTGTCGAGGGAAAGCCGAATGAGCTGGCTGAGAGGGCAGGCGAGAGCGGAGATGACGGGGAGGTTGCCGAGTCGGATGTGAAGTCGGCGCCGAAGTCTTCTGTGCTGAAGACAGAGACCGGAGAAAACTCGGGAAAGGTTTGCTTTCAAGGTGTCAGTGTGACTTGGTTGTCCAAGCACGGAAGGGGCTTGGCAGAATAGTCCCCTCTCTACCCTGGAATGAGTCAACTTTGGGGTGCAGCACAACGTAATGCGTGTACGGTACCCATATTGTTGACCAGGCATTGCAGAGGTAGAGAGGCAATCCCATCAAGCACTACCGCCAACGCAGTGCCGTGGGGGACCAAAGCGGGTGATAAGGGGCAGTAAGAGAGGCGGGGTAACTAACAAGATAAGAAGAGTCAAACGACGCTGCGTATGGGTCGATTGTTGTCGACGTGTCGGTGGGTGTGACGGACATGGTCAAGCCGCGCTTGTAAGCGTTGGGGAGTGGTTTTTTTTTTTTTTTTTGGGGGGGGGGGGGGTTATGCTGGTCGAGCTAGGTGCAGTGACAAGGCGACACTAGAGATGTGCGTCGTGCTAGCTCGGGTGATGTTTTCGCTTCGCTGACGACCGATGATGAATGCAAGTCCTTGGATACAATGTGGGCTGTGGTGGCGGATAGCTAGGGGAACTCGATGCCTTTATTTAAGGCTCGAGAGCGACATCCGGGATGCATCGAGGCCGAGCTCCTCCGCGGCGTCTAGGGAATGGAGCAAACATGGTTTTCGGTCTTGGCGACTTAGACGTGGATGCGTATTGAGTGGTGGCAGTGTGGCTTCTTGCGACCAGCAAATTCCGCTGTCAGCAGGCGATTTGTTTTCTCAGTCGTACGAGAATGGACTGGGCCGGTTCCGCTCTTTTCGAGCGAGCGCCCTGCTGGGGTCTCGGAGCCGTCCGCCTAGCCTGGATTGGGCAAAAAACGTCTGGGCGTGCTGCTGCCAGCCGAGCCAGTGGAACCAAAGCTCTCGGGCGTCCCTCCGGCTCCCTCTCACGTGCGAAGTCTGTGTGCCCAGTACTGTATGCCCAAATTATTAACCTTACGAGTTGTGTGAGTAGGTCAAACCGAGTGTCCCGTGTAGCTTAGTTACAGGAAACTCTGTGCGATTTCGTCTGTTTCATAAGCCCAGTACCAGCTACCAAAACACTTGTGGTGATTCTTCTAGCATGGCGAGCCGTTGCCACCAAGGGAGCTGTGACTCTGGTTCAAACGCGCCGCATCTGAATAACAGAGAAGTATCAGTCTCGAGAAATTGCAAGCGAAGTTTGACTCCTGCAGTTCATTGATTGGCTCTCTGGCTCTCCCTCGCATCTCAAAACATGGCAATTGGTGGCGGGGAAACGTTTTTCGCGGTGCAACGTACGCGCATACAGCGGAGTGTAGTGTGGCTTATTATTAAGGAAGGAGTACGGGAACCAACGGGAGTTGACGGTAAGCTCCCGCAAGCTTTCAGGTTTCGCAAGAAGCCGATGAGTCGGTGCCGGAATATTTTGGGTCGACCATTGGCCTTTGTATCGTCACAGAATGAAAGAATGGCCTGATGTCAGTCGAGGAGGGGCTGGGCCATGTTGCCCCACAAAATGCCCGACTCGGGGGACTTGGGAAAATGCGTCATATTGCCACGTGCCGCCGGTTCCAGACGGTGCCCCGTGACGGTCGTACTGCGGAGAGCCTCGAGATCTCGATCGCGAAAAATTATCGCATGCACAGAACACTGCGGAATTGCTATTCAACGCTCCTCCCCAACAGCCCAGGCTCCTTTCAAACGTGGCCGGATGTTGCCGAACCCGCTGCAGCTAGTAACCGGGCTCCGTCGGCAGTAACCGCGTCGCCAGGTTGAACGTAATTCATTCGTGACCTGCAACTCGTGCGATTATGCGCGATTGTTCCATTTGCATTTTCAGTCGACTGTTTCTCGATCGAAGCAATCTCAAGTTCGAGGTCGATACTCGGATAAAAGAAGCCCCGCTCCGATTGCCAATTCGCGGCGCCGGGGTGTCATTGAACGGCCGAGGCACTCTCCACCTCGGCCGGCAGGACCGTTTGCCTCCAGGACGCTTCCTTTTGACCGCCGAGAAACTAGTTGAGACACACCCAGGATAGCCTCCCTGGCCCGTTGAGCTGGATGGCGTGGTAAACCACTCATTACCTTCGACAAGTTTGTATGCCGAACTTACGAACGGCCACTCGGACGGACGGCGCCATGATGTTCATGCTTCGGAGATTGAGGACTTCCGGCATGTCTTGGATTCCTGGATGAGAAACTCCGATGATGTCTCCTCATTACACGCGCACACTACCTAAGCAGACCAACGAGCTCTACAGCCCAGATATTTGTCTTGTTTTGGGATCCCATTCTGGATCCTCCAGCCACCGACAACCGGGTTTCGGGGTTCAAGAATGCCGGTCTTTTGCCGGCACCTTCGACGGGGTTGCCAAGGCGGCCCAGTCCGGAGTACTAATATGCATTTTCCGGGCTAGTGGGCTTGATCGATTTCCAAGTGTATAGCCGCGCCGAACGAGATCCAATTCCCCGGGACCCGACTTCCGTCCCGACGCCCTCGCCGGGCAGCGTTGACAGCCAATCCTGGTGTTTGGTTCAGATGTGATGCCAAGCCTGAAGATAACCCTGGGTATGCATGTAATTACTGTAATCCGTACACAGGACGTCGCAGCGTAGGGTTAGGCCTACGATACCCCCAACCGGTCGGGCCCTCCTCCCAAAACACCTTTGTTGTTTATAGTTGAGCACAGCAGGCGATGTGGATCTGCCAAAGGTCGATCGCTGAATCAACCCATGTGAGATCACGTTTTCAAGCGTAAGTTGGTGCAGTGGGCGGTTAGCGGCCGTGGCTCTTCTTGACCACCAAGGCTTCCGCAACTATAGAGTTGGTGCTTAGCCCTCAATTCGCACCAATTACTTTGAGAATGAGTGCAAATGATTCGCGGCTCGATGGCGGGACATAGCTTCCATCGTGTGAAGGGAAAGAGACAATACATTGGGTTCAAATATTCTGGCGTCTTCAACCACAGCCCCAACCGCCACTCTGCTTGTTGACTGTAGTTTTGTAGGTTAATTAGTTCCAAATCGTGGCTTCCATTAAATGATGCGGACGATGACTGCACATTCTGCCCTTCATCTTGAGAACCGGCCCGTAGCTCCCTGCAAGTTGAGGCGTCAAAACCCGAGCCCGGTCCCAGTCCGCGTCAAACCTGGTACGCTGGCTATGTTTAGAAATGATGAGCAAACATGGCCATGCAACATGTAACAGGATTACGGAAACTTGCCTCCGACTCCTACGTCGGAGGACAGATATGTAGCCGGCAAACGGAGGAAAGCTACAGACGGGCGACCGAAGTTTGGAGCCAAGTTCACTCTCGGAGGCACGTTCGAAAGGGAAGTGGCGATTACGCAAGGGCACCGTCATGTAGACTCGATCCCTTCCGGTGGGATAGCAAGAGAGGAGTTGGAGAAAAGGAGGGGGGAGGGGTTTGGATGTGACAGCCGTAATGGCTACATGGCGGCGACCGGCGATAGCTACATGACAAGGGCGTGAACCCGGAATAGGGATTCAAAGAATGCAAGATCGCTGGCAAACTGGCCGGAAGATGGGCCTTCTAGAAGGGTTCTCTCCTGCGCCGCATACGTTTTCATCGGCCTATGAGAGACTGAATCCGAAATAAATAGATGACTGAAGATATTAAGTCACCAAACTGGCGGAGCAAACAATATACTGAGTGTACGAAACTGGTATGTATTAATTGAAGTTTCCAGGACCGGCTTCTGAGAGATCAGCGTCACCTCGCCTTGGCTTCAGCCAGTAGTTTTTGAGTTATTAGTATTGCAATTTTCTGCGAGGAGTGGCAAGTCCTCTGATTTGCTAGGAATGAGAAGAACCCTACCTCTTGTCTAATGCTCAATCCGGGGAAGGAACATACCCGGTTTTCCTGACTCTACCAGGACTGAGCACAACAACAGCGTCACAGCTAATTGATTTTTACGCGCCTCAGGTTGCAAGCCCGTAACCAAATCAGAGCTCCGTACCGTGAATGACCCACGGTTTTCCCCGTGCCCAGATTGGTCTTGCGGCTCTGGAGAGCGATAAAAAGTATCCTTTTAATATATGATTAGAATTTACCCCTCGGAGACTGGACGGTCAGGGCGCGACCCTGGCGTGGGTGGCTTCCTGGTATACGGCGGTAATATGTTCGGGTAAAATGGAAGCTGATCTTGGAAGGAGGAAACCACCATGCACCAGTCACCCCGCACAACCGGATTCCTGGCAGGCTCTTCAATGCCCACAGCAGTCTAACGGATCCGTACTGTATCAGTAAATAATGACCATCCCCCCTTGCGCGCTGCGACCTCCCACCGTCGCACTCAGGGCCCTGCCCTGCTCGCCACAAGGGAAGCGCCGCACCCCAGGAGGCAGATTCTCCGACGAAAAATAGATTAAAAACACCAAGCACATGCCGTCACGCGATTTCAACTGTCCAACGGGCGCCTGGCAATTGGTCTTGGCTCCTACTGCGGCGCCTCGGGCCAGCACGCGAAGAGCCGGAGCGGCTCCGCCATGAATGATACCCAGAGAACCCCCGAGGTTCGCGATGCCGACGGCAACGTGCCAAGCTGCTCTCTATATTTATTCATGACGGGATACACCCGCTCGATAGCTCGGCGGTCAAGGTCCAGCTTTTGCTTCTACCCGTAGCCTGCTGCTAAAAAGGGCTCGATTTTGCCGCTCCGTCCGTCCCTGCTGTCGCACATCTCCTCTCCCGAATAGCTCATCGACGTAAGGGATTTCCCACCCCCTTCTCTTTCCAGCGACGGTAGTTGCAAAGACGAGAGGGAGAAACATCAACAAGAAAAAAATGCGTGTGGCTGACTAGAAGCATCTGCAGTGCCGGAACAAGCCTTGTCAACATGCTGCGGACTCTGTTCTTTGGGCTCTTCTTAGCCCTGCTAAGGACTGGCAAGTAACCCGATTATTAAGCCTCCGAGCGACTGGTCAGTCAGAAGCTGACCATCTGCTGCTTGTTTTTTTTTTTTCCGTACGTGCAGCCTTCGCGGCGAATGAAGTCGTCCAGGACCCGGACACGGGGCTCGTCTTTACCTCCAACTACCAACTGTACAAGATCAACCAGGGGATCACCTTCCGCGTTGCGATCCCCGGTGACGCCCAGATCAACACCGCGTTCGACGCCGTCATCCAGCTGGTGGTGCCCAGCGACGTCGGTTGGGTCGGCCTCTCCTGGGGCGGCTCCATGACCAACAACCCGCTCGTCGTCGCCTGGCAAAACGCGGGCTCTGTCGTTCTGTCTCCCCGCTGGGCTACGTACGTCAAACCTTAAACCCGACTTTGTTACATTAAAAGAAAACAAAAGGGAAGGATGAAAGAAAGAACGAACGCTAACAAATCCAAACCTTCTTTTTAACCCCTCAGCGGCCACTTCATGCCCACCGAGTCCACGAACGCGGGGACCTACAGGCTCTTCCAGACGGGCACCAAGTCCAACGGCACGCACTGGCAGTTCACCGCCCTCTGCCAGGGCTGCAGCTCGTGGACGACCAGCTCCGGCGGCTCCCGCTACCTCACTCCGACCGGAGGCAACCGCCTCGCCTTCGCCTACTCGCCCGGCAGGCCCTCCAGCCCGGGCACCTCGTCGTCCTCCATCCCCATCCACGACGTGCACGGGTACTGGGACCACGACTTCGCGGCCGCGCGCAACCCCAACTTCCACGAGTTGGTGCAGCGCCTCGTCTGAGCTTTCACGCAGTCGCTCATCTGATCCATTGGGCGTGATCGGATGTCTCGGCGGCGAGGAACAACCGGATCTGCGAGCGGAGTGGTGGCGGTAGGGATGGTGGGAGTGGTTGTGGTGTTGTCGTCGGGTTGGGCGTGTGGCATTGAGTAGTGATTAGTGCTGGGGCCGGATAGTTTGGGTTCGGGTTCTGAACCATTAAATTGCGCGCTGCTGACGGGAGCAAGATAGAACGTCCCGCTTGTGGTTTTGGGACAGGCAAAGATATGTGTCTGTGTGCGCAAAGGCGGAGGGTGTTTTTGGGCATTCCCGGCGGGAGTTGGCGGGCGGCGCGATGTAATTAAATAAGAATAAATCACATCGGGAGAAAAAGCTACCGACATATATTGTCGAACCTGATTTGCAGCCACAAAGCTGGGGTTCGATCTTTCTCTTTTCGTCTCTAACATTAGGTAAGTTCATAATATTTTAGAAAATGGAAAATCAGATAATTATCTACGATTGATGGGCATATATATATATAATTACTTCTAATATCCTGCGGTCGAGGCATCCATCCAGCTCGACCGGCGCCATGGGCTTGTGGGCCGGGTTTAATTATGTAATTAGGTCGCGCGCCCCAATAGCTCGGCGTGGGCGCGCTGAGTGTTGAGTTCGACCGGCGAGTGTTACGGCTTGTACGCAGGGGCCGCGGTTGAAAGTTCCGACGGCGAGCCTGGTTTCGCAACCCCCCAGGGCGTGCTGTTGTTCATCATGGTATGCGTCTTCATTGCACCAACCGACGTCGACGATGAGCCCTCCTTCCCGGTGGTGGCTGACCCGGACGGATCGGTGCCCGAGGACGAAGACGGCGCTGAGTTTCGAGAGAGAATCCCAATTGTTAGTCCAGCGTCTCGATATTCTATTGTCCAACCCCCATTGAGAGTCTATCGGTTACCGGTCGTCGACGTTTCCGTCGTAAACAGTTGCTGCACTTTCGAGGATGAACCATTCGACTGCGTCACGAGAGCTTTCCCATACGCCAGTGATCGGGGAACACCGGGCGGCGCAGCAGGGGCGAGAAACATAACATAATACCCGTTCTTGTAATACCAATTCTGGATCTCGGCCGCTCTCTCATACGCCGCCGCGTTGGAATTGTACGAGTCCATTAAATATCTATCACAGAGACTCGTCAAGATCATCAAAGGAAGTCTCCAACCAGGGGCCCCCCGCACCGTCATCGGACTCCGGCGGCTCCAACTCGGGCTCTGGTGTGCCCTCTCCGCCCCTCAGCGTCGGCCCGCTCGCCTCCCACCTCCCCCACTCGAGATCCACGCCGGCAAGCTCGAACGCCCGCTCGACCTCATCCACCCTCGCCCCCACGATCCTCACATCACACCCGACCCTCCTCAGCCGCGTGAACCCTCTCCCCGCCGCCACGGTGCTGGCTAGTCCTACCAGCGCCCCCGCCATCCGGTCCTTGACGCCCTCGCGCACCGAGGCGGCCAGACACAGCGATTCGACGTTGGGCGGTAGCAGGCGCTGTAGGAGGACGAAATCTTCTTCCCTGTCGCCGTCTTCATCTGCGACGGTACCTGGGGAAGCCTGCCGCGGGATGTTGCAGACGGCGGCGGCGTTGAGGAAGACATGTTTCAGCGCGGAGAAGGCAGAGAGGGAGGTTCTGGTCGAGGAGATGCACTCGATGCTAAACCAGCCGATGCCCGACTCCGGAGAGAGGTAGGCTTCGCCGCGGTTGCGGAGATCGAGGTGCAGGGAGGTGAGGGACGGGGCGTGCGGGAGGAGGAGCTGGATGGCAGTGGTGGGCTGGAAGTGGTCGTCGCCGCTGTCTGGGGAAAGGGAAGGGAAGGGAAGGGGGGGTTAGAGGTTAGTTACGATGGGTCGACCAGACGGCAAGTGGCAAGTGGAGGAAGTGAGAGTGGAACAGGATGTGTGTGTCTCGCGAGTGTCGACGGAACGCCAGAAGTAGGGCAGGGGCGCTCTGGCTTCGTAGAAAAAGGACTTGAGTCCCGGGATGCTGCATGAACGCAGCGCCGCGGCCAGATCCTCGTCAGCAAATCTGCTGTCGCTGAGTCGCAGCGTCTGCAAGCCGTTCGAGTTCGACGGGCCGACCCTCCTACACCCGTGAAGGTTCAGCGTCGATAGGCGCCCGCCGCCGGCCGCTATTACCGCATCCAGAACCCCGTTGGCGCAGTCTTCCAAGCTGAACAGCCAAGATCCGTCGTTGCGGTGGCAGACGTCGAGCGTCTCCAGTTTCGAAAGCACCGAGCCAGAGGAACCCCGTGGTGGGCTATTATTACGCAACGCCGCAAACGCTGCGGCGGGGACGCCTCCCACGTCGGCTACTTGGAGGCTTAACCGCTCGAGATTTGGCATCAGCGCCAGCAGCGCGCCGACAAGCTTCCAGCCGGCGAGACTCGCGCCTTTGCGGTGGTGGATTCGTCGTCTGAGGAACTCGTCAAAAGGGCCCAGGTATTCGGAGAGCCGCACGACGACTCCCGGGGCAGCAGCTGCAGGGTGCAGGACCTCCTCCAGCACGGCCTGAGCCTCCTCTTCCGGAACGGCCCGGAGCAGGTGTGGGTGTATGAAGATGCGCTTCAGCAGCGCGGCCAGGTCTGGGCGGGCGGCCACGGTGCGCAGCAAGGAGGCCAGCCTGCCGGTCCACGAAAAGTGACTAGATCGCCACGCGTCGCCGTAGCCGGGGATGAATTCGTGATGGAGAATGGGCTGGGCGATGAGGAAGAGGCGCCGTGATACCAGGCACACGGAGTGAAGGGGTTGTCGGCACTCGCGCGAGTACCATGATGGTTGGTCTGGCTGCTGCTCGTGTGCAGTGCTTCGGAAATAGCCCTCGGACGAGTCGTAGTCGTGTTGCTTGCTGCAGTGCAGGCAGAAATGGCCGAGGATGAGCGAGAGCGTCTCGGTCGGCAGAGTGCTGAGGTTGGCCGCCATGGCTCCGTGCCGAACGCAGTGGTGAGCTCTGGTAAGCTTTGGAGAGCACTTTATAGTAGGTAGCTTAAAGGATTAAAAAGGTACCTTATTAAACTATCTATAAAGGAGATAAAACAAGTGATATTTATAGATAAAAGAGACAGTTAATACGTTCCAGCGCCTTATACGTTGTGGCATATGCGTGGCTAGTGCTTTAGAAGCTCTATCGCTTCTGATAGGACACGAGCGGGTGGTTACCTCAAGGCGGCGACCGTGGTTTGTTGCCTGACCCAAATGTGGGTGGGGACGGGTGAGGTGTAGGTCTGGCGTAAAGGGAAATAGGAAATAGGTACGTATGTACTGTACTTTATATGGGCTCCTCCAACTGGCCTGAGTTGAAGGGTGGTCTGGGTCTGTTGGTTCAACGGTGTGAATGGGCCGTATTCGGATATTCCCCGATACAGAACACGCGGGGTAATCCCGGCCCTGGGCAGTATGGAGCTCCGGGCTTCTAAGTAGGGCAGGCCAATTTCGCTGATGTTACTCTCGCTTATAGTGTAGAACCAACTGCAGTTTTGTAGTCTGTTGCAAAGGGAATGTTTGTGTGACGAATCGTCCAGCCCCTAACTAGTGGAAATTCGTGTCTGGACCGCTGATGGAACCTGTCAAAAAGACGTTACAGACCGGGAAGTGCCGGGACCCTGGTCAGGGCCAAGGTATGTACGGATTAGTGTGATCCGTACGGAGATGCCGTGCCACAGAGCCGGAGGCATTGGGATGCGGCCTGTGTATTGACACTTTCCTTCTCTTCGTTAGCCCAAACCGCGGAAGGTCGCCCGTACCGAGTAGTGCAAAATCCACTTCACGGTGTGCCGAACCCGCGGCTTTTGGTTGGCTTGCACTCCTCCGAAATCCTGGAGAAACACGGGATGGAGCCCATCACGCTCTTCCTCAAGACAAGCAAAAGCCCTCCCCTCCCCATGCCCCCCTCGTTCAGTGGGTTCCGAGTTGTTGACCATCCATGGGTGTGGCTTGCAGCTCCTCCTTGTCATTCAAATTCTCTGGTCTCTGAGCATCAGCTTGACCAAAATCTCCATTCTGATTCTCTATACCAAGATCTTTTCCGTCCCCGCTTTCATCTGGGCGGCCCGGATCACGGCAGTCATTATCATCATGTGCGCCCTGACAACGTCCATCATGGGCCTCACGATTTGCCAACCCTTCGCCTTCAACTGGCACCCCACGATCCCCGGCGGACACTGTGGCAACCAGGTGCTCTCTTATAAGATCACTGGAGCCTTCAATCTCGTCACCGACCTCGTCGTGCTTCTCCTTCCCATGCCGTACCTATATGGCCTGAACCTGGCTCTGTATAAAAAGCTGGTCCTGATGGTTACGTTTGCAGTCGGCCTGTTGTAAGTCCTCGTCCGCCCGCGGCAACCTCGTACTGTGACCCCCCCCCCCCCCCCCCCCCCCCCAAAAAAAAAAAAAAACCAACCGCCCACACGACCACCCCCCCCCCCCGCTCTCCCCCCCCCCCCCCCCCCCCCCCCCCCCCTCCCCCCCCCCCCCCCCCCCCCAAAATAATAAAAAAATCGCACAATTCGCTGACATCGGGCACCTCGACGCGTTTCTTTCCAGCACCTGCGTGGTCAGCGCTCTCCGGATCGCCGCCCTCTCGTCCATCGACTACAGCGACATCACGTTTAACGTGCCCACGTCGCTCATCTTCAGCGGGCTCGAGCCGTCCCTGGCCGTGACGCTGGCCTGCGTGCCCGTCCTGCGACCGCTCCTCAGCAAGATCAAGGGCTCCATCTCGGGCTCCGGCCTCCGCTCCGGCCAGGCCAACCCGTGCGGGTTCGGCTCCAAGAACGGGCCGTTCGCGCCTCTCAACGACGACTCGTCCCAGTACCAGCTCCGCCCTGTTGGGCCCAAACACGTCGCCGAGGCCAAGGCCAAGACGCCCAGCACTTGGAGCGGCGACAACAGCGACCAGGAGACGAGGCCTGCTAACAAGACGGGCAATATCGTTGTACAGCGGGAGTGGGATGTGGCAGAGGAGGGAAGGTAGAATGGGCGCCATTGCTTGCTTTGCGGCGGGGCGTCTGCAAGAGAATTGTATATCGGTTTTTGTTTTTTTCTTTGGGCAGTATAGATGAGGTGTACGGGATTCATGAAAATAACAAGACACCAATCCTCTCGCTTCTCGCAGATGCTGGATAATATTGCATTCGTTCGTTCACTCCGAGGGCGTTGATTACAGGAAACAAAGTGCCATTCACAGAGGAGCGGTTTTCCAGAAACTGAAGGGCGCCATGGTTTAGGTACCTAGGTACCTTAGGTGTATGTACAGTACTGTACTACTGTACAAAATGAGCTGGCAGTAATAGAGGTGTTGGCACAATCAGCAGCTTCTTCGACTGGTGCAGTGCCCTTGGTCGGAAGGAACCCGTGTATGCTTCATAATGGAACTGGACGGCATTGCTTGCACAATAACTACTACCCTTAACTATCTAACAGAATTACCATGAACTACATGCATGTACGTCCGTGCATACATACATACACTACATACAGTACACTATGTATGTACGGAATACAGACATCCAACCAACAACTCTTGCCCCTTCGCTTAACTCCCCCACGCTTGTGGGCACCGGCCCTTAAGCGTATCCGGTTGGTCCTTAGTGACCTGCGGGAAGACCCTTCGGCAGCAACTCCGTACTGGGGCCAACAGCGAGGGGAACCACGCTAGTCTAGCGCACTGTCTCCTTCCGCGGGCACTTAGGGAAGCCGATGCGACTCAACCCCGTGGGTCCCCTGGTTACCGGTTTTGTACGGAGTAATCCGTACTTGCAGTACTACGTAGTTAGTAGGTTAACGAATAACTACTTCGTAGCTTCCTGAGGTGGCCCGCGCCCACGAAACGCTTCTAGGCGCTGGAAACGCCGGCCGCAGTTAAATAGAGCTCTGGAAACCCCCCCCTGCTCGATTCCGTTGCTTCGATGTTTTTGTGTCTGTGTGGGGCGACGTTGGCCGGGTCGCTGCGAGACATCGTTAACACGACTTGTGCATAGGCAGTCAGTCGTAACCCGTGCTTCGCGTACCTTGCTGTGCTGCAACTGCCATGGATACGCTCCTGCTCTCCTGGCCCGCTATTGCGGTGCAGCTTCTGATTGCTGCCCTCAGCTTCTTGGCATGGCGCCGCTACCTCTCACCACTCGCCGACATACCCGGCCCCTTCCTCGCCTCCTTCAGCCGCTGGTGGCACATCCGCCGCATCCTGGTTGGTGACCAGAACGTCCAACTCGTCCGGTTACACGAGAAGCACGGTACGGATCACTTAGATCCCTTCTCTCTAACCTAATCCTTCCATCTCTTCTGTGCAGTCCATTGATGGCCTGGAGACTGACCCATCCTCGGAGATACATCACAGGCCACTTTGTGCGCATTGCCCACAACGAGATCAGCGTCAGTCATCCGGACGGCATCAAGCAGATTCTGCTCCAGCCGCTATGGAAGGTAATTAACGTTATAGACACTGGGCGCGACAGACCCGGAAGTTTCATCTAATTACTGACGCCGGAATTCTCCTTCCCTCCTGATCAAGGCCAAATGGTATGAGCTGCTGCAGCTGCCCGACTACCGGTACAAGCCGCCAATGGCGACGCTCGACCCCAAGAAGAAGGTCGAGAGGTCGAGAAACCTGGCGCCCGGCTACGCACTCTCCAACGTGATCAAGTCGGAAGACGCCATCAGCCGCACCATCGAGATGCTGCTCGACTGGATGGACAAGTGCGCCGAGACGCGCGAGCCCATGCACATCGACAAGTTCTTCACCTACACGGCCTTTGACATCGTCGGTGAGCTCCTCTTCTCCAAGCAGTTCGGTTTCCTGCGGGAAGGCATCGACATCGGCAACTCGATCGCCAACTCGCTCGCGCTGAACGCCTACGCCGCCGTCGCTGGTTTCTTCCAGCCGTTGAACCTGATCGTCGCCAACCCCTTCGTCACCTGGCTGCAGGTCATGCCCATGGGCCACCTCTTCAACACCACCATGAAGGCCATCAACGAGCGCGAGCGCAACCAGGACGCCCGCTTCGACCTCATCGCCCACTGGTTCAAGATGCTGGAGCAGCACCCGGAGCGCATGACCCTGCGCGACATCCACGCCCAGGCCACCACCAGCGTCGGCGCCGGCGCCGACACGGTGTCGTGCGCCCTGCAGTCCTTCATCTACCACATGATACGCCACCCGACCGCCTGGGCCCGCGTGCGCGACGAGACCGACACCGCCCGCCGCGAGCGCCGCCTCTGCACCGACCGCGTCGTCTCCTTCGACCACGCCCAGCAGCTGCCCTACCTGCAGGCCTGCATCAAGGAGGCCCTGCGCGTCTTCGGACCCGTCCCCATGGGCCTGCCTCGCGTCGTCCCCAAGGGCGGCCTCACCATCGGCAACCGAACCTTCCCCGCCGGCACCATCCTGTCCATCAACCCCTGGGTCATGCACCACTCCAAGGAGATCTGGGGCCCCGATGCCCACGAGTTCAATCCCGACCGCTGGCTGAGTGACTCCATCGCCTCCAAGGAGAAGTACTGGATTCCGGTAAGTCGCTGTCATCCTTTTTCTTCTTCTTCTTTGAGACCGTTCAAATGAGACGAAAGAAAAGAAAGCTAATCTTGTCCCCCCCCTCCCTTCTTCTTCTTCTTCTTCTTTTTTTTTACAGTTCGGCGCAGGATACAACTCGTGCCCGGGCCAAAATATCGCCAAGATGGAGATATCCAAGATCCTCGCCACCATTGTTCGCGACTACGACATCCGCCAGGTCGACAAGAACCAGGAATGGAAGTACAAGGCCTATTTCACCGTCGTGCCCCATTCTTGGCCTTGCTACATCGAGAAGCGGCGAGACTAGACCTCGAGCCGCTCGCTTTGGTCGTCTGTGTCTCTTGCGCTTAACCGTTTAATTTCGGATGTTGAGGCGTGAAGGACTAGCGAAATTTGCGCTGGACCAAGGGAAGAGAAATTTATCGCTTGGGACTGGCTGCAAAAGGGTTGGATATTGAGGTATGGCGCACCTTTGGCAGCTCGGAGGTGAAAGTGATGTGCCGTCGGCATTGACAAGCTTGCCGAGAAAGTCCGTGGCGTGACTCGAGCGAATGGTAACTAAGGCCGGTCGAAGTGGAAGGGGGGAAGCCAAACAACCCTTTGCCTGCCTCATAGCAGGATCGGCGCAAGTACCAAGAAGGAACCTTGAGATTGACATAAAAAAAGGGATCATAATTATGTTCCACGGCCAATACGGAGTAATTAGACCTCGAAAAATTTTTTCCGCAGCATCCAAAATAACACAGGCTTCGTGCTCTTCGCCTAGAAATTGACTGCTCGGCTAGCAACCTCAAGGATGTCGACAGCTCGTCTTGTCGGTCTCTTCCCCTCCCCATCCCCTCTGTCTCTTTCCCGGGAAAGAATCTTTTAGATCTGATTTTATTTTGTTAATTTCTTAACATCATTTTCAAAACCCCGGAGCATTTGTGGGTTAATTAAGGGATGGATATTTATTTATTCCTATTTTGCCTTCGGAAACACGAGAGACTTGACTTGAGTGGTGGCGAAAAAGTCATTTCAATGCGCTAAATATTAACTACTGGCGCTCCTCCCACCCCATCGGCATCATCATGCCCATCTGCCCGCACGGCATGGCGTCGACGAACCCGTGTTTGGCATACAGCCTTCTGCCGGGCGCGTCCGCAAACAGCGTAACGTAGGCGCCCCCACCTGCGCCCGTCGTCTCTTCGCCGTCGCCGTTGTCGCCGCCATTCCCGTCCTCTTCTCGCTTGTCCCATCCCCCCCCTCCTCCCCGCGGCGCGTGCGCCTTGATGTGCGCCAGCAGGTGTCTCAGCACCGCGCCGCCCAGCCCCCGCCGCTGGTGCGCCGGCAACACGGCCATGTCGGCGATGTGGAAGTACCAGCCGCCGTCGCCGATGATGCGGCCCATCGCCACGACCGTCTCGTCTTCCTCTTCTCTTCCTCCTCCTCCTCCTCCTCCTCCGCCGCCGGTTTCTTGTTGTTGCTGTTCTCGTGGCCGTTGTTTTCCCGGGTCCCTGAACGTGATGTAGCACCCGTACCAGCTGTGGCGCGGGATCGGCGCCGCCTGCGCGGCCGTTTTGGGGGTCAGCCCCGCCGCGCGCCGGAGGCGCAGGTAATCCTGGATGGGCGGGTAGCCCGGGCGGAGGGTGTAGCCTTCGGGAAGGGCGGGCTCGTGCGTCTGCTCGGCGGCCGATCCGAGTGGGGCCGGATCGGAGGCCGGGGTTACGGCGGAGGTCATTTCTTCTTGTTTAAAAATAAAAAAAATATTGGGGCTGAGCTGAGTGAGAAAGGTCTGCGTGGCCGATGCGCAGGGCTCTCACACTATGAGAGATTTGATATGGGTAAGTTCGAAGTTGAAAAGCTGAAAGAATTGTACAGCACATGCGACTGGGAATCTGCTGCTAATTAGTTATTCGTGGGCATCATGGCGCGACGCCAGGGCCACCGCCGATCCGGCTCCGATCGGCTCCGAGCCGCCGCTCCCGGACCCCAGTTGCCGGATTCGGCAAGTCGCCCGCTGGCCCCGGTGTTGCAACACGCAATGGTGCAAAGTTGCAGATTTGATGCGGAGTATTAGGGACGAGGTTATTGCGGGCAATTCAGAGTGTCTTTTGTTGATTCAGAACTCGAGAATCTGCCACTGCCACTGCCACCGCCACCAGCGTCCCCCGTGCCGATCACGTCGAGAGGAGAAGATCGGTCGTAGGCATCAGCTTACCGCCTAGTTGAGAAGCCGCCCGGCAAAGGAACATGCAGGACGTTGAGAGGGTTTGAAATTGATAAAAATATATGTACGCTTCATCAAATTAGGCGCCCTTTGCCCATCTCTATATCCGTTTTCAAGACAGTCATAGTCGAATGGTTGTGTGATGTGAGAGCCTGGTGTTCGTACTAATAAGTCTTGATTACCCAAGTACCATCTCGCCCAAAGTGAGATGCATCGTCGCCGTGGTCCTCCCCGGTCGTCTTATTTGTCTTTTTCTGGAACCACGTCGCCTTTATGCTACCTCGTGATTCGAATCTTCACTCGGGGAACGGGATGATCTTGCGCCCCTGAGTCGAACAACGATGCCTTAAATATAATTTCATGTGCGCAGGAACGTTTTGGGGCTACTTCTTGAGATCCAGTCCATTCCATCTTCCCTAGATTCCCGGCTCATACTAACATAAAGCAAGCCACCTACATACCAGGGCCGAATACCTAGGTTGGTTGCCCAAGACTCTTACTTCAGACCAGGGTAGCTGGAACCCCAGATCCCCTCGTCAAATACGGGGCTCATCTCGGGAGACGCAGGGACAGCGTGTATCTCCACCTCGAGCGGCTTCGGCGCCTTGACGAACCGGATTGCGACGGCGTGCTCTATCGGGTGAGCCTTGGCCCCGAGCGCGCGCAGCGACCGTGTGAGGTCGGCGGGACGGTCCAGCTCTTTCCCGGCCATTGCCGGTGCTGCGCCTTCTTTTGGGGATTTGATTCCTGTGCCCGCGGGTTCAAGGGCCAAGACGTCGTGGAGGTGTCGCTCGATGAGTTCAAGCCGCCGCAAGAAGGACAGCAGGGGGCGGCCGTACCCCTCGCTGTCGCTCGTGTCGTCATCACCGCTGTCGATGGAAAAGTTCGAGGAGCCAGCGCTTGAGAATGCGCCTGCCAGAGGAAGGGCAGTGTCGGGCAACGAATCGTGCCCCTTTGGCGGCCGTCGGCGGCGTTCCGAAGATGCTGTGGCACGGTCCGCGTCATCATGCTGCTGGAAAGGAATTATGGACGTGCGCAGATGGTGCTTCTTCCAGTGCTCGGCGCCTTCCCAGGGGCTAGAGAACGGGCCGAGAATGGGAGAGAGGTCGTCAGCGTCTTGTGCCTCGTCAAATTTGAACCGCTCGTCGTACTTTTCCAACACTTTCTTGTATATCCGATTAATGCTGTCCACTTCGCCATCTTTTAGGGCGCTGTCAGCCGGGGCAACCGACGATCCGGCGCCCGAGAAGCCCAGAGAAGACTTGGTCTCGGCGTGGATGGATGGATTGCGAGGGATACGATCGTAGTTCGTCTTAAGATTGGCCATCGTTGAGCTCGACACTTACTTATAGACGATTTCTTCAACCCAATATCCTTTCTGGCATGGGAAGTGCACTGGTGATTGCAAGAGAAGGTTTGTGACGGAACTTGGCATGGGTTTATATCCCCACCTGGAGTCTGGCTTTGTTCTTGTTAGTTTCTTGTCTTTCTTTGTTTAGGAAGTCGAGAACACTCGAGATGTCAATTAAGCCGGAATCGAACAGTGGTCTTGTTCAAATTAGCATGCGCCGCCCCAATGGCGATCCTGTGCTTTGGTTCCGCGGACGTCATGCGAAAGGACAAAGACCTGCCAACTGCCAAGACAAGCGAGAAATGCCGATTCGGAAGCCTCATGAACGCACTTAGAGTGGTTTGCATCCAAGTATTCGATCCCATCGATCCTCTCTGGATCGATTGCCACGCCCATAGATCCGTCCTGAATCGATGACCTTTTCCTTCGATCCATCCTGACTGGCTCATACCTTATTCCAATGATTGGTTCAGGACATGTCCTACGTGTCCCCACAGGTTCGCCGCATGTGGTCAATTCGTGACACGCGAGCGTCATTCCTTGTTGCGCTTTTGGGTGGCTTATGAGTTGGCGGCAGGGAACACGGCCAGCCGGGACATGCGATAGTGTGATCAAAGATAGGTCTTGCAGCCTGCGCTTCGATTATCTCTAATTTAGTTAGCGAACGCGATATATAGAATGATGGCTTTGGTCAACCTCGTCAAGCTTACCTACGAGTCTTCGTGACCTTCCTTTAGAGAAGTAGGACGGCATGAGGTGAGGTTGTAAAAGATGGCCTTTAAGTCGTTGGCGGCGTCTTGGGCTGAACGGTAGTTAAAATGCCATAACCTCCATATGATATCTCGGGCAGGATTATCGTCCGACACGTGGGGATATTCGCCACGCGCCAGCTTCCGCTGAACAGCTTCATCATCAACTTCCCCAGGGCGACCGTACGGCACAGCCCATTGGGTGATCTCGCAAATTGCAGTTCCGAGGGCGAACAACTCTAGCTCCACTGTCCCGTCGGCAGGCGCCTCGGCGACCGGCATAGGTGGCCAGTAGCGGGGCTCGTATGAGAAGTAGGTGTGAGGATAGACATTCGGCAGACTTGAGCCGGCAAAGTCGCAGAGCTTGATATGGAGATGATCGAAGACAAGAGCATTCCGTGCCGAAAGATCGCCCCAGATGACACCACGGTCGTGAACGTATTGTACGGCGCTTGCAAAGTCTACGGCCACCTTTAACCGGTCACATATGTCGGGGGCGCTATGGTTCATGATATAGGTACGTAAGTCGCCCCAAGGAGAGCGCTGGAGCCGTAGCGCCCAAGCCTCGTTCGTTCCGGGAAGCAGTTCGAGGCCAAGGCAGGCCGTGATATGTGGGTGCGGCCCGAGCGTATCGTAAACCATAGCTTCGCGCTTCAGGTGGTTACTTGTATCTTTGGCAAATGCCGGCTTGTCGTACACTTCGCCGTCGATCCAAAAGCCCTCGGCCTTTAGGACCGACTCGGCGTTGCCCTTTTCCGCGTAGACCAGGCTGAAAGCGGTCCTTCCTAACGGTTCGAATCTGGCTCTGATTGCCTTTACTGCATCCTTGTCGGAAAGCGGCATGGTTAGAAGGTATGTCGAACCAAGACTAACTACCTAAGGGTTTGGATGCCAATCGAGACGTAATGGCCAGTTATTCGAAATACGAGGCGCGCACTAGCCGCATGGTTCGGTGGACTTCGATACCCGGTAGGGCAGAAGAAAGTAATGACGTCGTTCAGTGGATGGGAGCAAAGGGGCACACCGCTCCCAGCGCAGGGACCACTTTTGGAGCTCCGTGAGCCCTAGTGTACGCCCCAAATGAGTGTTGGGATTGACCGGCACCAATCATGCTCCTCAACACATGGCGTCCGGATAGGTGGGGCCACAGCTAGGCGCTTGTGCTGAACCCTGCCTTAACCGATTGCCTTCCTGGACCAGCTCCACCACCGGGCGGCGGTGGGAGAGGCATCCCTAGCCATCGTCGCCCCAACACACACTGCTGATTGTGTGAATCGGGGTGCTCAGTTGTTCCACAGATGAGGCTGTCAGTTGCAGTGGTTGCAGTCGTTGCTCAATTGATGGCGATGGCGTGTGGGCAGTTTTGCGTAGTCAGTTTGACCTGCGTTTTTGTGGGGCCCGGTCATACTGTATGCGACGGCACTCGTGCCATGCCCCACTCACCACCAATACAACCAAAGCAACAAAACAACTACTTCTTCAACACCTTATTCAATATTGTCAATTATTACTATCACAACCACGCTTCTTGACCGAACAAAGATAGAATCACGCGTCAGAGAGGCCGCACAGTAAGTACATTTAGATTTCCCAGAAGCAAAAATATTTAACGTTTCCCAAACGCGCCTCCGCAACCGCTGTAACGGTCCCAAGAGTGTATTTGCAACCATTTGGTGACGACTCTACCAGTACACCTAATCTTGGAGAAAAGAAAAGAAGAAGAAGAGGAAGAACACAGAAAAATGGATGATGTGGCCTCTGCCTGACTAGAGGGAGGCAACAACCCGAAACGGGCAGGCACGAAGCGAAAAGGGCAGGATCTGTATCGCCCAACAACAGCTTCAGAATGTCATCGCCGAGGAGGACATCGCGCCCCAGGATATCTAGAATATTAACTCGGGGCGGAATACTCGTGGCGATCTGATCAGGTGGAGATTGATTGGTAACTAGTGATTAGGGGCCTGATTTTTTCTGTTCTTGCCTGAATGGCTGTGTATTTAATGCAGTTGTCCCACCCTTTTCTCTTTTCTTAGGAATTAACGCGGTTAAAGTTAACAACAAGTGCGACACCTTTCTACGTAACTGCGTTGCGTCCTCGCTACGTCAAGCTGGAGTGACAGAACTCAGGAGACACCTTTGCAGTAGGTGGAAAGATTTAACGTTATATAGTTAGTCACACACGATTGCTCAACCTGACTTGATCTCTGAGCAAGCATCCCGGGTTGTTTTGTCTAATTAGACAACTGACACCCTTGCTCGCTCGCTGCTTGCGCACAAACCGGGTCATCTTGAACCAGAAAGGGTGAGTCAGTTGGCTGAACAAGGTATTTGCCCCCTTTCCCATGAACGTATCTCCAAAGATATTCGAGGGGATGATTTTTTTCTCTCTCTACGTCTGCAATAACTCATTTACACAGCGTACTGAATTAGAGTGAGTGGACGCAGTGTTGTTTACACTACGACCCCTGAACTTTGACCCTAACCCTTGCACTACTGTGGATGTGTACTTGGCGTCTAGGCAACCGCCAAGGCAGCCGCGATCTCCGTGCAATTTCCGGCGAGATTGCGAACGTCCCAAGAAATCCCAAGACAAACCAAGCCGCAGCCCAGCCTCCGACATGCATGGGTAGGTGGCCCATTGGTTGCTCAGTAAGCCACGTCGGCGGCCGAGAATCACAAGGAAGGAGTGGGGGTTCCTTGTCGCGTCTTGGCCGGCATTGTTTGGGCTTCGGAGACCACAGACGGCGATAAGATGAGACAATGACGGTGAAGGAGAGAATCAACGCTGGAAGAAAAGAAAACATCGGGCTGTTGTTAGGGGGGTATTAGAGAAAGGAATTGGACAAATATCGAGCGCCTCCAGAAAGAGTAACCTTAATAAAAGAAACTTGTCGCGGTCAATAAAAAAGCAAAAACGATCTTTGTCCATCCCCAATGCTAAATGTCGGCTGGGCAATCCCGTTTTTTCCGCGCCTTTCCGCTTCCCCCAGTTGTCCACCGCCTTTTCCCCGGGCGCGGATGTGTGGATGTGTGTATGTTTGGTTTGTGTGTGCGCGTGCGTGCGGGCTGTGTAGGGAAGAGCCCATCGGTCCTCCGCAGAACCGCCGGGCCCATGTCATTCGCTCACAGGTCGCCGTTGCCGATGTCTAGGGTTCGGAATTCGGGAACATAGAACGCGGGAATTGTGTCGCTGCTTAGAAGCAACAATCCAGGCATTCGAGACAGCACTCGCAAGCCTCACCGCAGAGCCAGCAGCAGCAGAGAGTGGCAACGCTGTAAGGAGCAATTGCAGTCAGTTATGCACACGTTCTTTGCAGATAAGGAGATCGCGAGAAGGAGAAGAGGGAAGCAGCATCCGGAGCTTACCAAGTGTACAGGCAGCCGTGGCTCTTCTCTTCCTTAGGCGGGGGAGCTTCCTGGTATTGCATCTGCTGCGGAGGCGGGTAACCCTGCGGAGGATAACCCTGAGGAGGAGGGTAGCCCTGAGGAGGATAGCCCTGAGGAGGAGGGTAGCCCTGAGGAGGGTAGCCACTACGACGTTGGGGAGACAAGCGGTCAGCTCATATCGAGAAGGTTGAATTCTGAAGGGCAAATTGGTGGTGTGATCGAGGGACAGCGGGTTCAAGAATCGGCGTCCTGGATACAATAGCACCCTAGATGCGACTTACCCTTGGGGAGGATACTGCGACATGATGACTGCTTGGAGTGCGAGAATTTGTGGAGTGGTTTGGTGGTGGTGAAACACTGGAGAGCAAGCAGTTGGAGGTAAAGAAATAAAGAGGAAGTCGAAAAGCTGCAAGCGCAAAGCTGCAAGCGCGCAGCTGTATGTGCCTTTACCCTTGTTACAACGGTGCGGCGCCTGCAAGTTCCCTAGCGAACGGAGCAGTGCAGCATTGGGACCAACAGTGGGGACCCATTCTCGACAACTGGCTGGTGGGGCCCACACTGCCAATGCTTGGAATGCTCAGCTGAAGGATCTCGGTGCCGACCCATCCGAGAACCGCCCACCGCAGTCCGGCTGTGCCCTTTGAACACCACTTTGAAAGGAGGCGGGGCGTGGCCAAGGGGCATTTTTAGAGTTCAGACAGCGTGGAGGCTGCAGAATGCCTTTGGCTATTTGTATGTGCGTACTTATGTACCTCCGTACCTCTCGTATGTATGGACATACGAAATACATGCGGAATACGCAGTCCTACCATGTAAGTGTGGTAACAGCCCTGTCTCCTGGGCCGTGTCCTCCACACGAGAGACGGAGCGGAGCCGATTCCGCTGGCGCGAGTTTAGGTATGTGGGGTCCCGCGGCAGTGCAGTCTCGGCACCGGTTGAGTCGCTCGGGGTTGGCGACCCGAGATCGGACAGGCCGATCCGGAAGTGTCCACCGTACGGAATACTGCGAAGCGTGGCTGTAATCGGCACCTGCAGTAGTGTATGTACTGTAACACTTGAAAGAGAAGGCACCTGCCCAACCCCAGGATAGGAACTGGGGGGAACGAGATGAAACACTGAACGTAAAAAGGAAAGAAGGGAAAAAAAAGACTAACTGCTTGCAATAATATATAATGATTCCTATTGGCACTAGTTTAGGTACGGCGGTATTTGATGGTTTAAAGTAAAAACCCTGCCTCGGGCTACAAAGTTCTCAGCTGAACATTCAGAGTAGGCCCACCCAGCAAACTTTCACAGCCACCATGCCTTGGGAACTTGTAGAGCTCACCGGTCAGGCTGCGTGATGGCCAGACGACAATAGCTTAACGAAGCAATGACGCCCTTGAGTGAAAGCCGAATTTTTTCTCTGTTAGATTTCCAAGAATGCTACATACAGGTGATCATTTGGATGAGGTAAAGTTTATGTTATTACACAGTACATATGCCTATATGATGCAGTACGTGTCAACGGACGCGTCCATCATGTAAGGTTAGATAAGATAACTGCCCTGTGGAGTCTACAAACGGTGGGTTCTTTGTGCCCATCCTCTTCTTATACAGAGCCACAGGGCCAGCAAACGTTGATAGAGGACATCGATCTTTTGAACTATTTTAACTACTATAACCAGACCTCCATCAAATGGTAGCGAGCACTACGACCAACCATCTAATAACCATCAGCACTAGATTCGTATCACTCTGACGATCAGTTTAGTACTAATATCGCGATAGTTAAGCTTAGTTTCGGCAACTTGGTAACCAAACCGAGCAATTCTATTATAACCACTATAAAATCTCCCTGTTCCTGGTAACTAAGTAACTAGGGTAGTTATCCCTATATATCCCTCTATTCCTAGTGACTTAGTAACTAAGATAGTTATCTACCCTTCTATTTACCTATCTTCTTCTATCCTAGCGACTTAGTAACTAGGATATTCTTTTACCTTCTACCCCTTAACTCTATCTTTATTTATTCCTAACAAACGAACCTTATATTAATACCTAGATCTTTTCCTATAGATAATCCTCCTAGTTATCTATATCCTCTAAACTCCCCTACCAAACAACTATTATATAAGGAACTCTCTAACTATATAGTAAGTATACTCTAAAGACATTATAGAATACCTCTTCTAATGTTATAGGCCTAGGCTCTACCCAGGCTAATCGATAACAAGCTATACCCGGTTTCAGACCGGACCTATATACGTTTATAGGGCGTTTGTAGGGCACACGCTTAGGACCCGGTCAGGCTCCAACCTAGCACCTAACCAGGCCCTAACCGGAGCATATATACACCCCCTATATTAGGAAACTAAGCCCCTTTTAGCACCTATACTTACTTTCTCCTCTTTCTTCCCTTAAGGTAGTTAAATAAAATATTATACGCTTATCTATAGTTGCTATAAGGCTAGTATATTACATTTTAACTACCTTCTACTAATAATAACCCTCCTAAGCGAACGATCGACGATATAGCTATAGCGGAGTCCCGGACTTATATACCCTTAAGCTTAGCGGAGTTATAGGAACTTGTCTACTCCCTCTAAGCGGCGGTAATATAGTAGAATACCGTGATCGACTCCCTCCGGGCGTCCTAGACTTAACCTATACTAACCTCTGACTTGGTCGAGATGTCTCTAGAGAGATAGTGGCCCTAAAGAAAGCGCCTCCTAACTAGGGAGCCTTTTGATAGTAAGAAGGAACTTTTTATAGCTTAGAAGAGTATAATAGAATATATCCTAGTAGCGGATAGAGACTTTATCGGTTCTAATTATAACTAATAGGTTTTTATCTAGGGAAACCTAATATAATAGGTCTAGACTTAGGTTATAGCCTACTATAAATCTATAGGTCTAAAGACTAGATACGACTTAGCCTAGTTCCTCTAATACCTCGAGAGCGTCTTTTCCGACCCCTATAAGAAGATAATTACCCTATTAGAGCTCGAGTTCTTATAATAGAGAGATAATAAGCCGTTCTCTACCTTTATTATTTAGTTCGAGGTGAAACTCTTAAAGGTAGGTAGTCTCCTTTAGAATGACAAGATATACCTAATTAAACTATAGTAATACCTCTCTCTAAGATTAAAATATATAGCTATTAGACAAGGAATTCCTTAGGATAACTATATAGTAATAGTCAAGAGGTATTATAAGATTATAATAGACCTTAAGGCTCTCTATCTAGGTAATAGATATTAGTAATTATAATAAAGGTAGGTAACGTCTAAGCTATAGAAAGAAAAGGATATAGATAGAGATATACTAATAATAGGTATTAACTTAGTATAAACTAACCTATAGAAGAAGGGTCCTAGTAAGGACTAACTAAGGGGGTATAGAGGAGATACCCTAAGAGCGAAATAGGTTACTTAGGAGGTATATATAGTACGATAGGTAGCTAGAGCGTATATTTAGTATAGATAGAAGGGATACTTTATTACCAAGTATAAATATACTCTTACTAGGAGACCGGTATAGTAGAACTAGCTAAGGGCTAACATTTATACCCTAGAGGCTAAGGAAGAAAAGGAGGATAGCGACTAGTCTAGCAAGGAAGATAGGGAACAGGGAAAAGAATAGCCCCCGAGCAAAGTCTCGTAAGAGGGCTAGAAGACTATAACCACTAGGAGAACGAGTTTACAGAGATTAGCAAGAGAATAGATAGACCCCCTTTCCTTATCTTAATCTTCCTTAACTCTACTAGCTTTATGAATACCTAAGTAGATAGTAGATATTCTAGCTATAGCGTTATTAGTAAAAGGATATACTAGAAGCTTAGAATTAAGTAGATTAGTTTACTAACCCCTTGTACCCTTAGTACTATAATAGGAGTATATCCTAACTAGAAGATTACCTGAATAGTCTATATTATGATAGATATCGATAGGTAGGAGAGTTAGGCTATATTCTATATAGTCCCTAGACTAATATAAGATATTATATTAGGCCTTCTATAGATAGAATATTAGGAGGTTAAACTAGATATAAGTACCGGTATCTTGAAGATTAGGGTATAGCTAGGACTATTTATCTAGGAAGTCTCTTTATAGCCTAGAAAGATAGGAATCTCCTAAATTATAGGTATAGTATTTGTAGGCTTGGTTTGAAGAGCACAGAAAAGGAAGACTTCTAATACCTTCTTAGTTATAAGCATTCGGGAAATGATAACCGTCTTAGAATCAAGGCGTAAACTCGACGGGGGTATAACGAAAAAGGGGAATAGCCGCTTAGAACTAGAGGTAACCCTATTAAAGGAGCTTTATAACTTTGCTAATCTCTTCGATAAGGAGAAAGCTAGCGGATTACCCCTATACTATAGCGCTACTAACCACTATATCAAGTTAAAAGAGGGTCCTAATAGGAAGATTCCTAAACTCCCTTAGGGACCCCTTTATAATATGCCACGAGATTACCTACTAGAGGTCTAGAAATAGGTTATTAACCTATTAAATAAGGGATAGATCCGAGCAAGTTCTTCTTCGGCCGTTACTCCTATCCTTTTAGTAAAGAAGGTAGACAGGGGATAGAGATTTTATATAGACTACTAGGCTCTAAATAAGATTATAAAGCAAGATCGATACCTACTTCTATTAATTAAGGAGACCCTCTACTCCTTAGCTAAGGCTTAGTAGTTTACAAAGCTAGATATTAGGGCGGCCTTCTACTATATCCGGATTATAGAGGGAGACGAACATTTAATAGTATTCTAAACTTGGTTTAGACTCTTTAAGTAGCTAGTCTACCCCTTTAGATTAGTAGGCGTACCTATAACCTTTTAATAATATATTAATAATGCTCTTAGCCTAATACTCGGAGACTTTATAACGGTATACCTTAATAATATCTTAATATATATAGTAGGTAGTAGGAAGGACTATATAAAACGAATTAGGGAAGTTCTCTAGAGGCTATAGGTAGTAGGGTTAGCTCTTGATCTTAAGAAGTATATATTTGCGGTAAAAGAAGTCAAATACCTTAGCTATATTATTAAGGCTAGTGCCTAAGTTCGTCCTAACCCTAAGAAGCTTGCTACTATCTGTAAATAGGAGGTACTACGAAAAGTTCGGGGGGTATAGAGTTTCTTAGGATTTGCTAACTTCTATCGCGACTTTATCTCTAACTTCTCCGAGATGACTATACCCCTAATACAGCTAACCCGTAAGAATACCCCGTTTTGGTAGGGAAAGGAGGAGTAGGAGGCCTTTAAAGCCCTTAAGATAGCCTTTATCTTAGAGCTAATCCTAGTATAATAAGATCCCGAGAAGGAGATAGTTCTTAAGGTAGACTATTCTAGGATAGCCCTTGGTAGATGCCTATCCTAATAGGGGGAAGACGGGGTTCTATATCCTATAGCCTACTATTCTATAAAGTTAACCTTAGCCGAAAGGAATTATACAATCTATAACAAGGAATTACTTATAATCATCTCCTATTTAAAGGCTTAGTCGGTAGAGCTTTATAATATTATAGCCCCTTTTTAGATCCTAACTAACTATAAGAACCTTAAGTACTTTACCTAGCCCTGTCCGATTAGTAAATGATAAGCCTAATAGGCTAAGATACTCTCTTACTTTAACTTTGAACTCTACTACTATCCTAGATTATAAGCGTCTCATCCTAATGCCCTGTCCTATCGCGAATAGGACTTCCCCAAAGATATATAGTATACCGTATAGCTTCTTCCCGCTATCTAATTAGATACCTCTACTACCTTAGAGTCACTAGAAGTATCCTACCTACCTAAGGGGAGTAGTATCTTTATAGATAGCTCGCTTATAACCCTCTAGGATAAAGGAGTCCTTAAGGATAAATACTATATATACTAGCTCTAGGCAGTCTAAGAGGGGGCCTAGAAGTTCCCTAAGGAGGCAAATATAGTATAAACCCAAATTACAGACTATTCCCTAAGTATATAGGGTACTCTTTAGTTTTAGGGGAGACTTTAGCTCTCTATATAGGAACTACTTACTACTACTATTCTTTAATATATTCATAACTCTCCTATATTAGGTTACCTAGGAAGGAATAGGTTATTTAAGATACTCTAATAGGATTATTATTAGGATCTTATATCCTCCAATATAAAGTAGTTTACAAGGAACTATAATATATATCAAAGGGCCAAGGTATTATAATAACTATAACAAGGACTCCTCTAACCCCTACCTATTATAGACCGCTTCTAGAAGTAGATTTCTATCGACTTTATAATCGATCTCCTAATATAAGACGAGAATTTACCCCGTTACCTTATAGTAATTACCGATAGACTGTCGAAATATATCTAGCTCGAGGCTATATCCTTAATAGGGGCCAAAGCGTATATACTCTAGTTCCGGGATATATAGTAGCAGTTCTATAGGTTTCTAACATAGATTATTACTAACCGTGGCTTAGATTAGCTTAATTAATTCTAGACTTCTCTCTATAAGATCGTCGGGATCGAACAGTTGCTTTCGATAACTTACTACCCCTAGACAGACAGAGGTACAGAGTATATTAACTAGGAGGTATAGACTATCCTATAGACTATCGTTTCCTTTGCCTAGTATGACTAGCCTAAATATCTTCTAGTATACTAGCTTATAATTAATAACCACGACTTAACGGTAACTAGAACAAGCGTAAGTTACCTCCTCTATAGCTATAATATAAGTCCTATCTAATTTACCGATCTTCTAAACGCTCCTACTTCGACTCTATAGGGGAAAGCTATTAACTTCTTATACTACCTAAGAAAGGGCGTAAAGTAGACCTAAGCTATTATTATATTTATATAGTAGCGCTAGTAAGAAAATGCTAATCGATCTTAACGCCTAGCTAAAAGGTTTAAGGTAAGGGACAAAGTATAGCTATCCCTATATAATATTAAAACTAACTACCTAAGTCGGAAACTTGATTAGGTCAATGCTAAGTATAAGGTAATAATAGTACTAATATTATTAATAGTTACCTTAGACGTTCCTTAAGGCCTATACCCTACCTTTTATATTAATTTAATCAAGCATACCACTTCTAATCTACTCCCTTTATAATAAATATCGGATACCTACCCTAGCCTAGTATTAGAACTCTTATAGGATAGGTTACTATAAGAAGAATATAAGGTAGAAGCGATCCTTATAGCTAGGAATATAAGGGGGAGAGGGAAACGTCGCGATATATTAGTAAAATAGAAAGGGTATAATACCCTAACTTAGGAGCTATTAGAAAACTTAGAGAATACCAAAGCGCTCGACGCTTTCGAACAGGAATAGGGGGACATATACCTAAATGATAGGCCGGTTACGAAGAGAAAACGTAGAGGAATATATAAGCGAATAATCTAAAATTTCTATATATACGGGCGAACCCGGGGCGGACGGGCGGTAGCCGTATTATAGACGCGCTAACCGAGCTAATTATAAAATAAACATATATAATAATAACTTGCTATATACTTACTCCTTATCCTCCCCCGAATACTTAACCTCCTCCTCCTCCTCTATTATATCTTTAGGAGCTACGAGGGCGGGCTCCTTACGGTCACAGACCGGGCGCGGCACGCGCTTGGTCGGGGAGCTAGAACGTTAGGTATAGGCATAGTTAAAGTCAATAGGGATAGGTATAGGGTATATGGTAGTAGCGTAGCAGGCCCGAGACGTAGGCGAAGGTATACCTAAGATATAGGCGACGAGGGCAGCATTAGTATCAACCAAAGTCAATATATTCTTATTTATATACTATATCTAATATAGTATATTATCATTTTATATAATAATATGGCGTATAAGTTACCCTATAGCTTATAGGGCGGGGGCAGGGTTAGAGGCGGTAGGGAGGGCGTTACCGTAGCGGGTAGGGGTATAGGGGAACGCGACTAGGGCACGGTCGTTACTATAGTAATAGGGGGGGGCGGCCTAGGCAGGGGAGAAGGCAAGCCAGGCTAGGGAACGGTTAGCCTATATAGCCTCTATAATAGTAGTAAAGGAACGTACTAAGGTAGTAAACGTAGGTATAAGGACTACCTTATATATACTATACTTAGTAGTCTTCGGCTAAGGGGGGGTCTCTAAGGCTATACCCTTATTATAATAGCGTATAATCTTATAGATACCTATATATAAATATAGATTATTTGCCTATAATTACAGGTCCTATATACAAGAGTTATAGGTAGAATAATATATTATATAAGATATATTATAACTAGGGATATATATAATATTATTACTACTTAGAATATAATAAATATAATTAAGATAATACTATATCTTCTTAGGAAGGAGTTTAAACTCCTTATTAGAGGAGTTACCCTTGATAGCAAACCTACCAAGGGAAATGTTCTAGTTCTTATACTAAAAAGTAGGCAATTAGTAAGGACCTAGTATATATATATAGTAGCTATAGTCAGGAAAACAAAAGGGAAGACTTACGTTACGATCCTTATTCTTATCGCCACTAGGATAGCAGCTACCACTACCGCTACTAAGTAAGCTGACTACGGCAGATATTCTAAATGAAAAAAAAAAAAAATTTTAGGGATATAGTACGGGCGTAGACAGTAGGACGGTATATAGGTAGGCAAAGGCAGGGAAGAGTTAGTAGGTTACAAAAAGAGAAGAAGTCAGAGTCAGAGGGAGGGAGAGGAGGAATTTATACGCGTTCAGAGAATAGGGCTAGGGGAGCGCGTATAGGGCCCGAACAAAGACTAGGCCCTACTTCGAACTTAAATAAAGGCTAGGACCTATATAATATCAAAATAAAGACCGGGACCTATATAGGACCTAAACAAAGCTAGACTATACGTATAGACCACCGGCACACGTAGGCCCTATCACTATAGTAACACTAGACAGACCTACCCGAGTATCTGACTAGAAAAAGAGGGGGGGTATATCACGGGCCTAGGCTCTACCTGGGCTAATTAATAACGGGCTATACCTGGTTTCGGACCGGACCTATATACGTTCGTAGGGCGTTCGTAGGGCACGCGCTTAGGACCCGGTTAGGCTCTAACCTAGTACCTAACTAGGCCCTAACTAGAGTATGTATATACCCCCTATGTTAGGAAACTAAGCCCCTTTCGGTACCTATACTTACTTTCTCCTCTTTTTTCCCTTAAGGTAATTAAATAAAACATTATATGCTTATCTGTAGTTGTTATAAGGTTAGTACATTATATCTAATAAGTTTATAGGCACTAGAGCCTAACCCTAGTAGTTAACTACCTTAAGAAAAGGAAGCTCCTATATAAGAGATAGAATTGGTAATAGAATTTGCTAACGAATATAAGATAGAACAAGCTAAACCTGACAAGTTTGGTGCTAATAAAGAGATACTTACTTAGCTAAACGGTAAGATAGATTTTCGATTTGCCTAGCTAGAAGCCTAAACTAATTATATTATTAAAACTATTAAAGGATTTCTTAGCAAATTTATAAAGATATTTAATAAGAATATAGAAAAGGGTCTTACTAGGATAGACTGTAGAATTGTAACCTATATAGCGGAAGTCAAAGATCGACTTGCCCTCTGCCTAGAAAAAGAAGTTTTAATAATAATAGTATCGCTAGCTAAATATATTAAGGAACTAGAAATATATATAATATAGTATAGGGACGTTCTTAGTAGAGTGGTAACCTAGATAAAGGAGATAGTTAATATAATATATAGATATAAAGAAGAGGAGGATATATAACTACTTAGTTATTAACAATCTTCCCTTAACCTAGCTAGACTTGATACTATTATAGAGGAAGTATAGGAAGTTAGTAACCTTATAGAAAATATATACTATAATAGTAGAGCTTTTCCTATACCCCTTGAAGGCGCTGATATTAGCTATAGGTTTAATCTTAGCTAGCCTGAACGTGTATAGTAGCGTAGAATACTATACTTTATAGCTAGTGGTAATAGAGATCCTAATTCCCCTAACGATAGTAATAATAGTAATGACGATCCCCCTAACCGCCGCTATACCCCTAATGATAGGAATAATAGACGCTATCGAGGTATACCACCCTTTGGTAATAATAGTGGCAATGGCAACAGACGTCGTATATATAAATCAATGTATAATACTACTATAAGTATATAAAGCTGCTTAGACTTTAAGATTAAGAGGGATGACATTAGCCAGTTTGATCCTTCTTTTCCTAACCTACGTTCCTTAGGCATTATTAACGATAGAAAGAATCTGGTGTTTACTAACGTCTATTACTTCGCTAACCGGATTAAAACCTTCCTAGAAAGTAACCCCTATAGAAGCGTTAAGACGTAGATTCTATCCTACTTTTAAACTCTTCTTAGAGGCCTAGTAATTATCTAGTAGACTAACGAATTAAATAGTGCTATATATAGATAACTACGTAACTAAGGTCTTTAGTCTATTGTAGAACGATTATAAGAACGCTTTATCCTAGATATTATAACTACTACCTATAAGTTTAACGAAAGTCACTTACGTTTAAAGGACATTACAAAGGACGAATAAGCACTTAGTTTCTTCGTATAGAAGATACTTTATTAGGCATGCTTAATACGTATACTTAACGAATGTAATAATAACTAGTAAGGAGTTATAGTTCAAGTCTAGTCCTTAATGGACCTCTATATCAAATAGTATTTAGATCCTCCCTAGTAATACTCCTCTCTTGGAAACTATATATAGCATATCAAGTAGTCTCGATCTATTGTACTAGCAGCCGCTCTTGACTACTACCTATACCTATAGAAAAGGCCTTTCTTAGATAGTAAACTAGAGCCTTATAAGAATGAAAATCGCGGTCCTTTCAAGCCCTTGAGCGCTAACCAATAGTAACAATTTGGCTACTAGAATAATAGACTATTTAGGAACGATATACGCGACCATAGGTTTGATCGTAACCACGGAAATGACTACTACTACAAAGGAACCCGCCACGACCAAGGTGATCACAAGCAGTAGGAAGGAAATCAAGATAATAAGTTCTATAAGGACGATCGCCAAGGAAAGGACTATTATAACTATACGTACTTTGTAGAGGAAGCTAGCAATAGCTCTAAGTCGGATCAAGTTGACGATTAGTCGGCTACTAGTGTCCCTAAATCTAGATCCGAATCTTTGGATAGCGATACTAGCATCGTATATATCGTTTTAGACTTGTAGCTTACCTACTATAAGTGCTATAACGCCTTTAATTCCTAATTCGAAGTACGCTCTTACGCCAAACGGTGCCGTAGAAAAGGCCCTCTTCCTTCCGTCTGTAACTATAAAGCCAATCTTATATATTTAGCCTGCTATATCTATAGGTTTTGTAATACTATACTGGATTCGCGGAACGTACTCTTCTAGCACTTAAAGTCCTGTTAGAAAGCGAAAGCTAGTAGCATTTACTACCCTATTAAATCTGGTGGCATTTGTAAGATAGAAGAGCCTACTATGCTGTCGGAAAAGGCGTACTAGGTAATAGACTTGATAATAATGTTACTAGGAAACGTTATAGTAGATATATACTAGGTTAAGGACGCTCTAGTCGGGCGTATAGCTAACCTCTATAGATTGCCTTTAGGCTATACCTATCTACGTGTTTAGGTGTACTACAAACCAACTAACTATAGCATTATAGAGATTTGCCTAGATCCTAGCACTAGTCGCTCCCTCATCGACTATAGTTTCTTATAACGACTAAACCACTAGGTTAAACGATATAAGGGCAGAGTCAAAGGCGTAGGAAACGCTATATTAAGTCTTAACGAGTGGATGACGTTCGATATCTATCTACCGGGTATAGAAAACGGTATCCCTACCCTGGCTAAGTTTACCTATTCTACGTAGGTAGTCGACTCCCTAGCGCCAAATCTCCTGATAGGCAACGAATTCCTAGATTCCTACGACGCTAATATTAACTACTAGCATAAGGAAGTCAATTTATAGTTATTTAACTTCCGCATTCCTTTTTCCATATACACGTACTCTATACCCTATATACGGAAGGTTAAAATAACTAGGGAAATTACCCTCCTACCTAATCAACAGGCAATAGTACCTATCGAATATAAGCCTCTCCTGATAGATCGCGCCTTTGTATTTAACTTAGCCTATATAGCCATTTGTAACTTTGTAGTAGATATAAAGACTCCAAGAGTAGTACCTGTTAAAAATACTACATAAGGAACGATCCGTATCCCGAAAAGGTACCCTATTAGAAGAATCGAAGAAATAGAAGATAGTAGCTATTTCGCCTATTTATAGGAAATAGCTTTTAGCGTTACAATGGTTGTAACTACCGCTATAACGATAGCTACACTAGCCGTGGCAACCGATATTAACCCTACATTAATAATTGCTAATCAGTGTGACATTATTCCTATTAATACCTCCTTCGAATTAAATAACTATATAGGAGTAATCCTCGAAGGTAGTTATATCCCTCTAAGGCAATTCGTGCCTATAACAATGTTTGCCAACATTAAAAATACGAATTCAAATATACCTTTTAGCGACTTCGTTTTCTAACTTACCTAGCACTCTAAGCTAACCTAACGGCAGGATGATTCGTCGAAAACAATGCCCGGAGTCGCTCGCAACGCTCCTAGTAACGTTCCTAATAATGAACACAAACCACAGGTACTAGAGAAGCATTCTACCCTAGGATTAAGGATGTCCGGCTCCCTACCTAAGATCGTTACTAATAATGGCGTCTATATCTATATAGGCGACTCGGCCCTAGCTAGGAAATTTGCCAACCTAGTTAACGAATTTCTATAACTCTAGAATGATAACGGTCTAATTAATATACCAAAGAGCAAATAGATAAAAGTACTACTAGTAGAAGGCTAGTAATACTAGAAGATACGCTCCTATACGTACCCGTTAAGCTAGAGGGATAGGGAAGTCCTAGACAAGACCTTCGATGCCCTCTATTAACAGGGAAAGATACAATTCGTAAAAGAGGCTACGCCTTTTGCCTAACCTATCTTCGTTATTTAGTATAATATCAAGGGCATTACTAAGGGTCACGTTATCATTGATCTATATAGTTTGAACAAGGTTACCGTCCCTAATAACTACCTATTACCACTATAGTTAGAGATTATTATAGCCCTATATAGGAAGAAGTTTATTATAGCCATTGACGCTACTTCGTTTTTCTATCAATTTAGCATATATCCCTAGTATCATGACAGGTTTATACTAATCAGTCTATATGGTTTGGAATAGCTAACTATAGTACTTATAGGTTACTATAATTTACCTATGTATATATAATGGTTTATAGATCAGCTATTATAACCGTTTTCTACCTACTATCACGCGTTTATCGATAACATCGTCATCTTCTTAGATATAGCCAAAGATTATATACGCCATTTAAGGACCATCTTTAGCCTATTCGAGAAGAAGAACATCGCCATTTCTCCTACCAAATCCTATATCGGATACCTAGACGTGGAACTCCTTGGCTTTTAGGTAGACAGTCTTGGCCTTACTAATATAGCTTAGTGTGTTGAAGCGTTCAAGTAACTATCCTTTCTACGTACGTTAAAGGCATTAGAACAATATTTAGGCGCTACCAGATTCCTATAGCATTTGATTCCGTATTATATAAAGATCGCCGAACCATTGTAAAAACGTAAGACTGAATTGCTAGTACAAGGGCGTAAGTCTATAGTAGTTTAGAAGTCGGTAACTATACTAAACGAATAGGCTATTATAGCTATACTTCTTTCGAACTGACTAAGCAAGAAAAGGCGTCTTTTTTAGCCCTATAAGAGGCTATCTATCGTGAGAATCTAACTATCCTATACCACTTTAATCCTAGTAAACAGCTATATATTCAATTAGACGGCTGTTTAGAGCGTAGATTTGGCGTTATAGTCTTCTATACTTGTAACAAATATAACTAGTACCTAGGCGTACCTATCCTAGCTAACCAAGTGCTACTAGTTATGTTCCTAAGCCGCCTATTGACAAAGGCTAAGATATAATATAGGCCCTCTAAATAAGAAGTCACTTATCTAATATAGGCAATTTATAAACTGCATACGATAGTCTATTTGGTATGTATATTAGTTATCATATTAACTAACTACACCGCTATATACGGAATTATAGAACAAACTAACCTAGATACAAGCTCTACCGACTATACTAACCGCCGCCTGATTAACGTATCTATCTACCTATCGTAGTACGACCTCAAGGTCTACTATCTTCCTAGACGGCTTAACTTTGTACCAGACGCCTTAAGCAGATTAAGTGCGTTAGGGGACCCCGAACCATCTAAACGCTCTGATAGATTAGCTATACTTGACAACGTATGGTTTGCCTTTGCCGAAGCACGGATAGATCCTGACCTCAAGGTAAAGTTCGTTAGTAGCTATAAAACTGATGCCAAATACGCCTATATCATTAAGGACCTTAAAACCAAGTATACGGATAGAGCTGTCGACGATAAGGGCATTGCTATCTTTTCGTGCTATAGGCTACCGTTTGTCTTGATCGACGAGCTCCTCTACTATATTTACCTAGATGGCACTCGCGTGTTATATATACCGGCAAGCCTTATATAATATATCTTTAGCTTGGCCTACGATAAGAAGTATTACTTTGGAACTAATAAGATAATATATAACTTATATAATATCGCGATCGATAGAAAAACTAGGCAAGTAAAGGATTATATAAAATACTATCCTATTTATCAAGTTAATACCATAGATTATAACCTTCCTATAGGTAATTACTAGCTAATCTGCCTATCGGATACGCTACTAATGTAGGTAATCGCTATTAACTTTATAGTAGTACTACCGTTAGTTATATTAGCTAGAACGCTATAGTACTTAGATAGGTATAACAAATTTAATTCGATAATAATAATATCCTATAAGTCGTCTAAACAAACGCTCCTTATACTAGGCTACTCTAGCTATACTACCGTAAACTAGGGCTACGTGCTAATATAACAATTGCTCCTATCTGACTAGGGAGTGCTAACGGCCGTTATATCTAACCGCGATCGCAAATTTACTTCCGAACTATAGATAGGCATATAGAAGGCACTAGGCACGAAGCTATTAATAATAACCGTGTACTACCTATAGGGAGATGGTCTTATAGAGCAAAAGAACTAGACTATAGAAATCGCTCTATACTTCTTTATATACAAGAAACCAGATAACGATTAGACCACTATACTTCTATAGCTTTAGTAGCATTTAAATAGCTCCTACGTTATATCTATTAGTGTATCGCTATACGAGCTACTATATAGTTTCAAACCTATAGGACTGTTAGAAGCGCTAACCACGCTATCGTCAAATATAGTACAAGATATCCTAGTCCTATATGAATATCTATACTAGGATACCTAGATAGTAATAGATTTTATAGTAGCTCGAGCTAAATATAGGTATAACACTAGCTACTACGATATCAAGTTTAAGCTAGGCGACCGAGTATATTTACGCCTACACCGTAGTTACTATCTACCGGGGCAACCGCTATACAAACTGTCCTAATAGCACATAGGCCCGTTTAAGATCGTTAAACGCGTTAGCTATCTAGTATACCGCTTACGATTACTACCTAATATAGATATATACCTAGTGATATCTATAGCCTATTTATTGCCTATACCTCCTAGAACCAACCTATATAACCATATTATACCCCCTACTAGCCCTATTAAAGACAGTTATACCAATAGTAGGCTAGAATCTAGTAATAAATACAAAGTCAAGTACATTTAGGACTATAAGCTTATATATAGCAGATATAAGTATCTTATTAAGTGGAAAGGACTTAGCTATAAATATAACGTCTAGAAAACTAACTTCTAGCTACACTATATATATAAGATGGTAAACGAATACTAGGCTTGTCAAGGAGGGTAACTAACCGCCTCAAAGACTTGCCTAGAGGCGGGCACGGCTAGAAAAGCCGTATCGAAGACTCGTCCAGAGGCGGGCACAGCTAGAAAAGCCATATCGAAGACTAGCCTAGAGGCAGGCATAGGTAGAAAAGCCATGTCGAAGACTTGCCTAGAGGCAGGCGCAGCTAGAAAACGCCTACGTAGAACGAGTACGGACGATATACAAGATACTATAGTAGTAGTATAATACTACTACTTTTAATTAGATATTTGATATAGAAAGAGAGCTTAAATTGGGAGCTATTTAGAGCCTATAGTATAGGCACTGCTTTTTCTTTTCTAGGCGGGGCACTTGATGTAGTACGTGTCAACGGACGTGTCTATTATATAAGGTTAGATAAGATAACTGCCCTGTAGAGTCTGCAAACGGTGGGTTCTTTGTGCCTATCCTCTTCTTATACAGAGCTATAGGGCTAGTAAACGTTGATAGAGGACATCGATCTTTTGAACTATTTTGACTACTACAACCAGACCTCTATCACTATAACTACCCTATCGAAATAATGGTTTCATGGCAACATGTCACGCGTTTTCGCTCACTTTTCAAGTTCGAGGAAGGGGTATCGGAGCTTCCGCACTCTTATCATGACAGGTATTATGTGTTACTAAATCTTCCAGTCAACCATGATGCGAAAGTTGGGCTAATATGCATACTTGGCGTTCTTGACCTTTGCTTTTCCCACCATGCTGTTACACTCGAGACTTTGACCGAGATCACTGACATTTCAAAACCTCTTGTTTAGAGTGCAGGCGAAAAAGGAGCATCTTAGCTCATCAGTCATAAATATCCAATGATGCCTGCGGGAAACCAGATCTCAATGCTTATGAGGAGGCCTATCTGGTATTCCCAGGTTCTTCCTGTGCGAACTAACAAGAACCGTCTGAAGAGAATGAGAGATACAAATATCCATTACCATCGCCAACGACTAATTCCAGGATACACAGGGTTTCTGCCGACCCCATCATGACCCTAACAAACCACTCTTCCCTGACACGGTATCTAGTAGCTTCTCCCCCCTCAAACTCTTCGCTCGGTGCCTTCCACAGATCAGGCAATTACTGATTCTGTAGGGAACAGAGCACGACGCTGCTGAACTATTTCCAGACTCCGGGAGGGAGGAAAGAAGATATATTAATTAATGACTACGAAAATCAAGCCCGCGAAGGCAATTTGCCCAAATAATTAATTACTTTATCCAACCGAAATCGCCCAATTCCAACTCCCCAACTCATCTCCACAGACGGGCAAAGCTGAACCGAACCAGCAGCACCCGAACTGTCATCAGACTTCCGCCTTCCTCCTCTCTTCCCGCGATGCGCTCGTAGTGCAGCCTCCCGGTCCGGGGCGGACGGCACGAGTACCTTAGTAGCACACCCGGCATCCTGTAATCGGTCTCAACAGCCGCCCCCCTGGCATGTCTGGCACAGGTCGCCGTCCTTGGCCACCAGGGTCGTGCAGCCGTGGGTGGAGAAGTGGGCGCAAGGCTTGTCTGCCATGTGGGATGTAAGTTAGAAGCTCGTTGTTCTCCTGCTTCTTCTTCGGGTTTTTTTTCTTTGCGTCGATTGAAGACGATGATGAATAACGACGTCGAGAACGATGGTGACGATGGGGGACGCCCAGTCTGATCGGCTGAGCTGCTTCCTTTTCGTAATTTCTTTGAATTCTCCCCCCTTTTTTTGGTTCTTTTATTTCTTGTTTAATAGCTGTTTGAAGGCAAAGAGAGATAGATGTAAAGATTACAACAGGAGGAGCTGGAGTCTGCTGTTTCCAACGGTGCCTCTGTCGGCAATGGTGTCAGTGTCAGAGTGACTGATCAAGAATGAGCAGGGAGCAACATGTCTAGATAAGCTATGAGAGGAACGTACAGACTTAACACAGGTTCGGGGAGTATTCTTGAACTCGTCCCCGCGAAGGATCTGGCCCATGGCATTTTGTCGCCTCATCTAGCCCAGATCAGGAGCATTTCATGATACGTGCGACAATGCGGCTCCCTTGTACTGCGAGTCAGCAAATTAATTAATGGATGCCTACCGTTGCGTCCCCATTCTTTCCTGTCTAAAAGAGGACCACCACGCAACGGAAAGACATCCGGTGCATAGGGGTGGGGTGTGATATCCCACCTCACACTTTACGCACGGCATTTGCATCACCACCAACACACTTTGGGTGTCGTATGTAGGTATAATTATATGTAGTGTGCATACATACAAATTTTCCGAAAAACTTCCATTTCATCTAGAATCCTTACCCACCATGAAAAGCATATGCGGCAGACCTCAGCATTCCACAACATGATTCTTGCTCCTTGCAATAGTTTATGTTTTTTTTTTTTTTTTTGGTTTTGCTTATGCTTTCCCACCCCCTTCTTCCTCTTTCACTAGTTGCTGTCGTTTATACCTATATTATACGTTGTGGACAATAATTATAGCAATGGACCCAGCGTAGCGTCTGGAGGCACTCCGTAGCCGAGTACGCGTCTGCAACACCTCGGGCCCGGTCCAATCATGCCTTGAAACGGCGGCAAGGGTGGTCTGTACCCAAGGCAGGATTCGGTTGGGATGGTGTCGGGCTCTGCGGGGGGATAGGCCATCGCCCGCTCCAGTGCATCCGACCTTCTGATGGATGCCGTGGCTTCCGCCATTTCCTCCAGTTCTGACCTCGTGTCGCAGTTCGGGGGGGTCGTACCTCTAACAGGCCTCTTCATTCTGCTTCGGGTTGCGGTGGTGATAACTCCCCGCTACGAGATTCCCGAACAGTCTCGGTGACAAGGGGAGGGGGTATGATGACCTGCGATCTGCGATCGAGATCACCTAAGGGGCCCCTCCCTCCTCCGTGTCACTAATATTCAATGAACACCCGACTCATTACTCAAAACCTATAACGCACCTATGCTGAGGCTCTGATGCAGTACGTGTCCGTGGACACGTCCATCATGTAAGGTTAGATTAGTAAGCCCTGTAGATACCTGCAAACGGTAGGTTCTTTATACCCATCTTCTTCTTATACAGAACCATAGGGCCAGCAAACGTTGATAGAGGACATCGATCTTTTGAACTATTTTGACTATTACAACCAGACCTCCATCAAATGGCAGCAAGCACTACAACTAACCATCTAGCAACCATTAGCACTAGATTTGTATCGCTCTAATAATTAGTTTAGTACTAATATCGCGATAGTTAAGCTTAGTTTCGGCGACTTGGTAACCGAACTAAGCAATTCTATTATAACTACTATAAAATCTCCCTATGCCTGGTGACTTGGTAACTAGGATAATTATCCCTATCTATCTCCTTGTTCCTAGTGACTTAGTAACTAGAGTAGTTACTATTTATCTACCTACCTTTTTCTATCCTAGTAACTTGGTAACTAGGATATTCCTCTTCCTTTTAACCCCTTAAATCTATCTTCGTTTGCCCCTGACAAATGGGCTAGGCAAACCTTATATTAATATCTAGATCTTTTCCTATAGACGATCCTCCTAATTATCTATATCCTCTAAACTCCCTTATTAAATAACTATTATATAAGGAACTCTCTGACTATATAGTAAGCGTACTCTAAAGACGCTATAGAATGCCTCCTTTAATAAGTTTATAGGCATTAGAGCCTAACCCTAGCGGTTAACTACCTTAAGAAAAGGAAGCTCCTATATAAGAGATAGAATTAGCGATAGAATTCGCTAATAAATACGAGATAGAATAAGCTAAACCTGATAAGTTTAGCGCTAATAAGGAAATACTTACTTAGCTAAACGGTAAGATAGATTTTTGATTTGCCTAGCTAGAGGCCTAAACTAACTATATTACTAAAACTACTAAAGGATTTCTTAGCAAATTTATAAAGATATTTAATAAGAATATAGAAAAGGGTCTTACTAGGATAGACTATAGCATTATAATCTATATAGTAGAAGTCAAAGATTAACTTACCCTCTACCTAGAAAAGGAAGTTTTAGTAATAATAGTACCGTTAGCTAAATATATTAAAGAATTAGAAATATATATAATATAGTATAGGGATGTTCTTAGTAGAGTAGTAACCTAGATAAAGGAGATAGTTAATATAATATATAGATACAAAGAAGAAGAGGATATATAACTACTTGGTTATTAATAATCTTCCCTTAACCTAGCTAGACTTAATATCATTATAGAGGAAGTATAAGAAGTTAGTAACCTTATAGAAAATATATATTATAATAGTAGAGCTTTTCCTATACCCCCTAAAGGCGCCGACATTGGCTATAGGTTTAATCTTGGCCGGCCCGAACGCGTACTATAGTATAGAATACTATACTTTACGGCTAATGGTAGTAGAGATCCTGATTCCCTAGACGATGGTAAAGACGGTAATAACGATCCCCCTGACCGCTGCTATACCCCTGATGATAGGAATAATAGGCGCTATCGAGGTATACCACCCTTTGGTAATAATAGCGGTAATAGTAACGGACATCGTATATATAAATCTATATACGATACCATTATAAGTATATAAAGCTACTTAGACTTTAAGATCAAGAGGGATAATATTAGCTAGTTTAATCCTTCTTTTCCTAACCTATAATCCCTAGGTATTATTAATAATAGAAAGAACCTAGTATTTACTAATGTCTATTACTTTGCTAACCGTATTAAAACCTTCCTAGAAAGCGACCCTTATAGAAGTATTAAGATATAGATTCTATCCTACTTTCAAACTTTCCTTGGTAGTCTAGTAATTATCTGGTAGACTAATAAATTAAATAGCGCTATATATAGATAACTATATAATCAAGGGCTACGATCTATTATAGAACGACTATAAGAATGCTTTATACCGGACGCTATAACTACTACCTACAAATTTAACGAAAGTCGCTTACGTTTAAAGGATATCACAAAGGACAAGTAGGTACTTAGCTTCTTTATATAAAAGATGCTCTATTAGGTATATTTAATATATATACTTAACAAATGTAACAATAATTAGTAAGGAGTTATAGTTTAAGTCTAGTCTATAATAGACTTCTACGTCAAATAATACCTAGATCCTCCCTAGCGACACTCCTCTCTTAGAAACTATATATAGTATATCGAGTAGTCTTAATCTATCGTTCTAGCAGCTGCTCTTGACCGCTACCTGTACCTATAGAAAAGGCTATTCCTAGATAGTAAACTAGAGCCTTATAGGAATGAAAATCGCGGTCCTTTTAAGCCCTTAAACGCTAACTAATAGTGATAATTTAGCTACCGGAATGATAGACCATTTAGGAACGATATATACGACTATAGGTTTGATTATAACCACAGAAATGACCACTACCATGAAGGAACCTACCATGACCAAGGCAATCGTAAGTAGCAGGAAGGAAAGCAAGATAACAAGTTCTATAAGGACAATTACTAGCAAAAAGACTATTACGACTATATATACTTATTATTATTATTATTATTAGTCCTACACCGCTATACTAATAAGTATACCGGAGCCTCTCTAGTTATATACAAAGGAAACCGTGCCTAATAGGCCAGATAAAAAAAACCTCTATCCCTCCTTTAACGCCCGATCTAGAATACTAATACACTACAAAGAAAAGGAGAAGTAGCTAGAACAGCCCTAAAGAGGCCTTCCCTCCCGGTCTAGCCTCCTTGCGAGGCGGTATTCCGGGAGCCTCCCTAGGTCTATTAGCCACTATAGAACCCTCCTTGCCAAACGATGGTTTTAGGTCCCTATACCCCGTAAAACGAGGTCTAGGTCCCTTTGCGACCATATTTCCCAGGATTCCCACGTTCGGCTTCTTAGTAGGTTCGGGCACTAGATAACCAGGTGCTCCACAGTTTCCCTCCCCTAGCTATAGGTATAATAGGGGGTGCTGACCCCTAGGACTTGAACCCTAAAAAGGAAGTTGCGGAGGCTAATAGCCCCTATATAGGCCTGTACTAGTAGGGAGCTCTAGGCCTTTATTAGGCCCTGGTACCTTTGTAGGCCTTCCCCTATAAAAACTAGGCACGGGGGGTCCTTGTCTAATATACGCTATATCCTCCTACCGGCTTAGTCGGCCCTCTAGTGGTTACTCTAGCTAGCTACCACGGCTAGTTCTATAGCCTGTAGCCTTTTCCGTAGGGTCTATAGGGGGGGTTGACCCCCTCTATAGCCCTCTTAAACCCATTGCTAGACTATTGACCTCGCTACCTCTAGGGCTATAGGCTTCGGCTCTTGGCCCCTTGCCTTAGCCCTTCTCTTCCGGAACCTCTGGCTAAGCCTATTATAGGCTTGTTAGATAATAGCCCTCGCGGGGACCCGGGGGGCCCCTGGGCCTACCCTGGTCTATAAGAGCGGCTAGTCGAGTTTGGCTTCGAAGTCGGCTAGCCTCTTGTTAAGATAGAGGTCGAGGGGTGGTACCTAGGCTTCCGTTTCGAGGCACCGGATAGGGGTAGCCTTATAGGCCCTAGTAACTACCCGAAGGGCCCTATACTAGGCCTTTGATAGTTCTCTAGTAGGACCTTCTAGCTTGCCCCCTGGCTTAGTAGGCTTGTAGAAGTTCGAGGCCTTATAAGCTAGGGCGCTATAGATATACTTGGTATAGACCTTGTAGGCACGTAGTAGGCTAGGGCCCTAGGTCTTCGCGGCAAGCCTAGTTAGGGCAAACTCCTAGGTTTCTAGCTTCTTAGCCACCTTTGTATAGTAGGGGCCCTACTATAGCCTCTAGTCTAGCTAGACCCCTAGGAATCTAGCCAACTTCGAAGGGGCTATAGTGGTAGTACCCCCTCCGGGCCGTAGGAGCTCTAGCAGTCGCGACTACTATTTCTAGCTCCTGTTAAAGTAGATAAGCTCGTACTTTTCCGGGGTAAAGGCTATACCCTAGGTCCCTACCTACTATAGGTAGGCCTTCTACGCCCTCTATAGCTGATCGTTATAGGTCTCCTCGGCCCTCCTAAAGGCTAGAAGGTTAGTATTGTCGGCAAAGCCTACCAAACTGACCGCAGGACTAGCCTAGCGGATGGCCTGGTAAAGGGAGGCTATATAGAGGATAAATAGTATAGGGGAGAGGGGTGACCCCTAGGGGACCCCGGCCCTTACTACTATATCCTCTGTTTCCTAGCTATCGAAGTAAAGGATAGCTACCCTGTCCTATAGCTACTCCCTAACCTAGACCACTAACCACTTTAGGAAGCCCTAGTTCTATAAAGTGGCCAGTAGCCGGGTATAGTTAATAGTGTCAAAAGCCCCTAAGATATCGAGCTATAGAAGGGAGGCAGCTGCCTTATACCTCTAAGCCTCCTAAACCTAGGCTATAATAAGCCAAATAGCTAGTTCGGTAGACCTATATTCCTAGTTACCTATCTACTCGGCTAGGAGGAGCCTATAAGCCTCTATAACGGCTATTACCTTCTAGGCAACTATAGCCTCTAATACCTTACTATCACGATTTGGCCGTATAAGGCGACCCGACAAGGCACACGGAACCAATTAGGAACCACAAGACCTAAGGACCAATCAGAAAGTAATCACAATGATCACACTTCGATCAAGGCAAGCACCCGAATAATAATCGAAGGATCGTAGTAGCGATCACACGATCGGAATCTAAGGGGGAACACTTAGGAATAAGGGAACTAGACAAGTATATTAGATAGCTAGTCACTCGTTCTAGTAGGCTCTAGAGTTTACCAGTAATAGTAACTTATAATTATAGTACTCCTAATAGCATCGTACTACTATAAGAGATAACTCTGTTATTATAAACCCTTTAGCTTTACCGAATCCCTTAGACGATCTATACGCTTGTCCTACGCCACTTACCTTCGTCTAAACCCTTTTAGAAGAAGTCTGAGTTAGGTTTATTATACGTTGCTATCACTCCCTTTGTTCTATCATGGTTTAGAACGGAGGTGACTTTAACCTTGACATTGATATAGCTACTAGCGTCACGGCTAAATAGCTGCTCGCCTAGCTTGGTTAACTCTAGTAGCAAATCTAGGAGTTAGACTAGAGAGACAAGGCTGCTTAAGCTCGAATTAAGGAACTCGAGAACGGCGAAAAGCACTTGTAGAAACTGGTTAACGAGGCCTATACTAAAATCAAGACGCTCGAGAACGCCAAAGCAAGCTGTATTAAGATCAAACCGCCTAGCAAGTACGGAGGAACCAAGGAGGACCTTATAAGGTTTTTGACTAACCTCCGATCCTACTTCCGGCTCAATAATGACAAGTTTCCGGACGATAAAGCCAAAGTCCTCTACGTAGCTACGAGACTAGAGGGCAAGGCACTTAGATAGTTCGAACCTACGTAGAACGACTATCTTACTAAGGAAGATAAAGACGACCGAGACGTGTTTATGTAGGCAGTCTTTCGATCCTATAACCGTTTTAAAGAAGAGCTTCGGAAGGTTTTTAGCAATAAAGACGAGAAGATTCATATATAAGAGAGACTTGCCAATCTCTAATAGACTAAGTTAGTAGCCTCCTATACTATATAATTTAGATAGAATATACTTAAGTCTTAGCTTAACGACAAGGTATTAATATAACTATTCTATAATAGCTTAAAGGAAAAGGTTAAAGATAAGCTATATAAGTATAACTAGCCTAAAACTCTAGACAAATATATCGTATAGGCTATTAGAATTAATGATCGGCTCTATATATAGGAGTAATAGAAATAAGGTCAAATAAACGGAACTATGGTTAAGGCTAACGACAAGAGAAAGCGAGTATATGTTAGTACCTTGTATAGAACGCATCCTAGAGCAATAGATATAGATATAGTATAGAAGTAGGACAAGAAAAAGATAGCTAAAGACAAGTCTAACGCTATCTACTATAACTACGGAAAGAAAGGACATTATAGGCAAGAATATCAAAGCCCGAAGAAAGGCTAGAAACCAGTCCTAGGAAAAGAAACTACGATTATCGACAAGACCAAGGACGTCGTTAAAGTAGTAGCTACAAGCTATAGAGACAAGGATAGTCTCGAACACAATAATAATGGTAAAAGCGAACAGATACTATACTCCGAACTAGTTACTATAGACCCAAAGATAGGTATTGCCGAATAGGATATGGCAGGGGAGTATACACTACCGATTTCGATTCTCCTAGCCTTGAGGTAGTAGGGTTTTATAGTCATATAGAGGCGGGATAGATCGTAGACAACCGACACCTAAGGAGTCGACTAACCCGGACCGAATATCCTGTTCCTTTAGGAACGGATCGAATAGTACTATAACGAAGTTTTCCGGCTTAATACGGAGTTACGCGAACGAGATAGACGCCTGACTCGACTCGCCTAGTAGAGCGATAAGATAAGGGACGAAATGAGGGAACTCTAACGTGCTATAGAAACCATTAAAGGGGAATAGCCTATGACGTATAATAGACCTAATAGTTATACCAAGCACTTTAACGATTAGTAACTTAGTTATGACATATAGGACCCTAAGTACTAGTTTATATACGCGAACCGCGGAAAAGATAAATATACGTAGGAAAGCTACTAGAAGAAATATCCCTACCTTAGCATTAGGGTACCTATGGTCTATATATAGTAGGAAGGATTCGGAAAAGAATTCTAATATCTTCTAGGCGACGTTACATAACTATACCCTTGACACGAGATATATATATAAGTGCCCTAGTTCTAGTATATAGTATACAAATACCGATATCACTTCTGCGACAAATTTAAAAATAATTATTGGCCGACCTGATAGGAAAACGGGGATGGAAGTTTACGCCCTGTAGAATAGGTCTATAACGTAGGAAATAGAACGGCCGAATTACTCTGGAAGATCGAAACCCGGAGTCTAGAAGGTATCATAGTAGTTCTAAGACGAGCCTAGCCTAGGTACTACAGAACAGGACAAGATATATAAGACTTATACTAGAGTAACGATTATCTTTATCACGAGAACGAAAAGAAATCGTAAATTCGGGAGCTTCAGATAAAGCTATAGACTATACGATAAAAAGCAGAATAGACCTAATGGTAGGAAGCTATAAGCACTTAATGGCTTATAGAAATAAGTATGATCGACGAAGCTACTATTAGTTAAACAATCGAAGAGGTTAGCACTAACCTAGGAAACGGGTTAAGGCCCTTCGAGGGGCCTGAAACCATTAATGCCTATATAGTAGCAAGTAGTAGCATAGTATAGGAGGAACTAGCATAAGAGACCACTATATCGAGACCTCCTGGTAGAAATATAGGAAATCGCTATAATCTTTAGATAACGACGGCAAGACAAGCGACTATAGATAATAGTATAATAGAAGTAGTATAAAATGCTTGTACTAGTAGATAGTAGAGTAGAGATAAACCTAATTTCGCTAATACTTATAAATTAGCTATAGATATCCTAGAGAATAAAATAGAAGTATAGTATAGTTAAAGGGCCATTCCTAATATAATAGGTATATAGGGAGACCGAACCGATCGACATCACTATGGTAGGGAAGACTATAGCAGTCGTATTTAGTATCATAGACATAGGCAATAACAAAGATATAATATTAAGGTTACTATAGTATAAAGATTATAACCCGGACATCAGCTAGAAGAATGGTAGCTACCTACGACCCCGGACGGAGTCGTATTCGACCGGCGTAATAGGGAGCGTACAAGGATCACGAGCAGACGATACTTAAGGAAAGGCATATCCTACGGATCTACTGTAAGAGACGGGTAATAGTAGATAGACTACTACGGACTCTGGAAGAAGCGACATAACGACACCGACGTTACGATAGGAGGAACGAGCTAAACCGCCGATAGCTGTTCTCTCCGTTGACGAATACAGAGTACTACAATTAGAGTAGTAGGTTGAGACAGGAGAAATCGCTAGCATCGCTATAGACGGAACCAAGTTCGTATACTATTAGAAAACAGAGAAACGAGATAAGACTAGGGAAGTACCGAAGGAGTACGAGGGATACCTAGCGTTTAAACCGAAGTATCTAGAAGGATTACCAGAACACGGCCTATAGGATTACGAGATCAAGCTCAAGGAAGGAGTACGACTAAAGTTCTTTAAGATCTACCATATAAGCTAGATATAGAATGAAGAACTTAAGCGATATCTAGAGGAGAATCTTCGAAGAGGATATATCTGCCTATTGATATCGCTAGTAGGCTACCTAATCCTATTTATACCTAAGAAAGATGGAAAGCTACGGTTATATATCGACTATTGGTAACTTAATGAACAGACTATGAAAAACCGATACCTATTACTACTAATCTTATAGCTCCGAGATCAGTTAGTAGGAGCCTAATATTTTACGTGTCTTGACTTGCTATCGGCCTATAACTATATATAGATCAAAGAAGACGACGAGTGGAAAACGGCCTTTAAGACACCCTATAGCCACTATAAGTACCTCGTTATACTATTCGGACTTACGAACGTACTAGTAATATTCTAAGCCCTAATTGATCAAGCTATCCGACCCTTTCTTAATAAATTTACGGTATATTATCTTGACGATATACTTATCTTCTCCAAGACGATAAACGAACACCGGAAGTACGTAAGGGCAGTACTAGATATGTTACATACGTATAAGCTATTAGTCAACAAGGAGAAAAGCGAATTCTACGTTAAGTAGACGGTGTTTTTAGGATACGAGATATCCCTAGGATAAATTCGGATAGAACCTTCAAAGGTTAAAGCTATCAAGAACTAGCTATAACTGACATTAGTTACGGAAGTACGAAGTTTTATCGGGTTTATAAACTTCTACCAGATGTTTATTAGGAACTTTAGAGCGATCGTACGACTATTATACAAACTTACCAAGAAGAACGCTAAGTTCTAATAGGAAGAGCGATATAAGTAAGCATTTACGTAGATTCGCGACGCTATTACCAAGGATCTAGTACTAGTACTACCAGACCCTAATGTCACGGAAATATGCATGCAGATGCCGCCTGGGCCACCGACACAAACGGGCCAATCAAGCCGAAGAATGATGGACCAATCAGGACAGGATCACACTTGGCAAGAAACGATCCCAGCAGAGGATCACTGGCTCACGACGTGAGCCAGGTGAGCCAGTACGGAGGATCACCACGACCGCTAGTGATCCCAGGATTATATATACATGTAGATAGTCACTCGTTATGGTGGACTCTGGGAGTTCACCAGTGATAGCAATCATAACCACAGTACTCATACCAAGCATCGCTGACTACTGTGCGAGACAACTCTAGTGTTGTTGTGAACCCTTTGGCTTC